>NC_092201.1:13960000-14120000 GCF_043641665.1 Enoplosus armatus | reverse complement strand
GACTGACTGACTGACTGACTGACTGACTGACTGACTGACTGACTGACTGACTGACTGACTGACTGACTGACTGACTGACTGACTGACTGACTGACTGACTGACTGACTGACTGACTGACTGACTGACTGACTGACTGACTGACTGACTGACTGACTGACTGACTGACTGACTGACTGACTGACTGACTGACTGACTGACTGACTGACTGACTGACTGACTGACTGACTGACTGACTGACTGACTGACTGACTGACTGACTGACTGACTGACTGACTGACTGACTGACTGACTGACTGACTGACTGACTGACTGACTGACTGACTGACTGACTGACTGACTGACTGACTGACTGACTGACTGACTGACTGACTGACTGACTGACTGACTGACTGACTGACTGACTGACTGACTGACTGACTGACTGACTGACTGACTGACTGACTGACTGACTGACTGACTGACTGACTGACTGACTGACTGACTGACTGACTGACTGACTGACTGACTGACTGACTGACTGACTGACTGACTGACTGACTGACTGACTGACTGACTGACTGACTGACTGACTGACTGACTGACTGACTGACTGACTGACTGACTGACTGACTGACTGACTGACTGACTGACTGACTGACTGACTGACTGACTGACTGACTGACTGACTGACTGACTGACTGACTGACTGACTGACTGACTGACTGACTGACTGACTGACTGACTGACTGACTGACTGACTGACTGACTGACTGACTGACTGACTGACTGACTGACTGACTGACTGACTGACTGACTGACTGACTGACTGACTGACTGACTGACTGACTGACTGACTGACTGACTGACTGACTGACTGACTGACTGACTGACTGACTGACTGACTGACTGACTGACTGACTGACTGACTGACTGACTGACTGACTGACTGACTGACTGACTGACTGACTGACTGACTGACTGACTGACTGACTGACTGACTGACTGACTGACTGACTGACTGACTGACTGACTGACTGACTGACTGACTGACTGACTGACTGACTGACTGACTGACTGACTGACTGACTGACTGACTGACTGACTGACTGACTGACTGACTGACTGACTGACTGACTGACTGACTGACTGACTGACTGACTGACTGACTGACTGACTGACTGACTGACTGACTGACTGACTGACTGACTGACTGACTGACTGACTGACTGACTGACTGACTGACTGACTGACTGACTGACTGACTGACTGACTGACTGACTGACTGACTGACTGACTGACTGACTGACTGACTGACTGACTGACTGACTGACTGACTGACTGACTGACTGACTGACTGACTGACTGACTGACTGACTGACTGACTGACTGACTGACTGACTGACTGACTGACTGACTGACTGACTGACTGACTGACTGACTGACTGACTGACTGACTGACTGACTGACTGACTGACTGACTGACTGACTGACTGACTGACTGACTGACTGACTGACTGACTGACTGACTGACTGACTGACTGACTGACTGACTGACTGACTGACTGACTGACTGACTGACTGACTGACTGACTGACTGACTGACATGTGAAAAGTGCCAGTATTTTAACCTACTTCCAGCACAGTGATTATGTTGTAACTCCAAATCCAAGAGTCAGACTGACAGAATCACCTCTTTTCTCAGAGCAGACTCAGAGGGCTCGTGTCCTCACCATGGACTAAAGAGACTGTAGAAAACCAGTGTGAAAAAGATGTAACACCCATTTATAAAATACAATGTTAACCAAACCTAATATATTGTACATGCACTACGTTCCATTTCATCTGCCGTTTAACATGCTCTCCTTCCCTCCCTGGCCTCCTTGCTGTCCTCTGACCTCACAAAACAACACCAAGTCTTTCTTACAGTCTCACTTCAACTGTTTTTCAGAGATTCCCAAAACAGAAACCAACTTTGAGGAGCGTCTCATCCTGAAAGCCTTCTTGCTCAAGTTCATGAACGCATACGCACCCATCTTCTACGTAGCTTTCTTCAAGGGACGGTAAGTCCCATTTCTGCGTGTGTGTGTGCGCATTGCCTTCCTGTGAAAACCATATAAATCCAAAAAAGCCTTGTTGCAGCTTTGTGACAATACATTTTTCAGGGTTTATTTAGCTTAATAAGAAGAGTTTTCTCAAACCGTAATGGAACTTTTTATTCTTCAGTTGATGTGGACAGTGACGATATGCAGTTTGCATTTCACCTGGATCACACTTGATGCCATAACACAACTGTTTACATCCGGGTGAAACCTCTCTGTCCTTATCTGGGTTCGTGTGTTTTCGCAGGTTTGCTGGTCGACCTGGAAATTACGTGTACGTCTTTAATGATTATCGGATGGAAGAGGTTTGTTACCCAACTTCGTGCCTGTGTTTCTTTCCATTTGGCTGAATAAGTGAAACACAAAGTGATGAAGTGTGTGTCTCCCTCAGTGTGCTCCAGGAGGCTGCCTCATTGAGCTGTGCATTCAGCTCAGCATCATCATGCTGGGAAAGCAGCTCATCCAGAACAACATCTTTGAGATCGGCATCCCGTAAGTAGACTGCTTTCCTTTTTCTGTGTGCGCGCACTTTGTACAAAGTTTGGATTTATTTATTTTTTTACGTCTGGATACATGGAATGAAGAAGAGCAAATAACAGAGTCAAAAGATAAGATCAGATATTTTGTCTAATGACAACCTGACACACATACCTACATATACTATCAAACCCTTACAAGCTTCCCGCTCCCCTTTCTTGTTCTAATAACATTCCTCCCATGTCTGTACAGTGGTGCTTTAAATCCCAGAAGGTCAGAGGTCATCTCTGTTTTTAACAACTGTCACACAACAGAGGTGCCTTTTGACTTCAGGCTGCAATGTTACTGTTGCTGTAAGCGCAGCTTGACCTCCTGACCTGAGTCTCATCAAACGCCGTGGTTTCTGCAGGACATCCCGAGGGATCTGCGAGCCATGGTGCATACCATCATACCATCTACATACCATTCACTCATCTGCTTCAAAGTTTTCACACCTAGGAGCCGACCAGTAAAACCACAGTCTTATACTGTGGGCCAGTGTGTGGTTTTATGGGGAATCTCTGCAGCCGCTGAGTGCAGGAAGTACTTAAAGTGTTTTCACAGGTTTAAGAAATTGGACATGATTCAGAACTAACCTGTAAAGGGTTAGTTTAAAGAGTCTGACCCAATCTTATAGTGTTTGTGTCTAATAATATTTAAATATGACAGACATGGTTAGAAATGACTTTGAATTAGTAACATTAAACAACTTCAACTGACTTGTGCATGAGTTGGAAGATGTTTTTCTTTTGGAACAGTAGTATTATTTTGATTTATGGTTCTGATGCAGATAAGAAAGGGCCATTTTAATGTCTTGTAAACTTCACTGGGGCTGGCTAACTCCCTAAAGCACACCTTAGCAGGTTCCCAGGGGCTGTATCCTTCATAGAAACAACAGAGGTGTATCCTTCAGAAGACAGAAGGCTGGTTAGCTGGATGTAAACATCCTCCCAAACAGGATTCAGGTCTATGGAGACTTCACAGCAGCGTCATTCTGAGCTCCCACCCACAGAGACCAAAAGTGTGACTGCTGCACAACAGTCACGGCCTGTTGAATTATAAAAGAAGGGTGTGTTTTTGCTGCATTTGGAGGAGCCTTCAGGACAGGACAGTCCTGATGACTCACTGTGATGTGTTGAGGTTTGAAATGCGGACTTCAAAGCATGCAGCCCCGGAATTGGGGCACAGTTTGTGTGTGTGGAAGTATATCACAGAGGTTTTCACACTGAACACGCTGATACTGTGTGAGGTGAAAGGGACAGGTGCATGCCAGTGTTCTAAAAATAATGGGAAGTTAGTTCTTGTTGTTTTGCCCGCTGATTTGGCCCACTTTTCAACACAGTCAGCGGTTACAGCAGCGATGGCTGTGAAACACAGCTCATGGAGGAAATTAAAGTACTTTCAAATGTTTATTGCACGATTGCACCAGTTTGCATCAAAAATCATACTTCTCTGTGTCTTAATTCAGTTCTAAACAACAGTGCCAACAAACAAACAGACATGGTACACGTACACATTTAGATTCAGTTTGACTTATATTTCCTCAAGGATATATAATATCTCTGATGTCCATTGCAAGTCCATAAATACACTTACAGATCATTAAAAAAAGATGCTCCTTACAATTCCAGAACTTGCCTGAGAATCATCATGTTTTTAAGTTTTCTTCAGTATCAAAGAAATCCAGTGATAGATGTTATGTACATCCATGGGTACATTGCAAACAGGCACTGCTAATAGCTAATTCGGCATACTTCCAATGGTTCTAATTTGCCAAAATATAATTGTATTAAGTGATTTTGACCACTAGGGGGCAGGAAAAAAATACTAAAACAGATTCACAAAAACAAAGGCCCAAAATGCTGACCAAATGATAGTAGATATGGTTTACCTGGAAAACAATTGCCTAATTACACATCAAGCAGCTACCCGCTGCAACATTATCATCCCATTTGGAGTCATGGTTCTGGCCACCTGATGACTGTAAGTCCAATATTGATTGTCAGGAGTTGAAGTTATAAAACACCAAAAAAATATCTAGGTCTTTAGCTTGTCATCAATGTAACACAGCTAAAAGTTGCAAATTATCATTATATTAACTGGCTCATTATCCAATGGAAAGTCTGGTTACATTTTTGAGGAATGCCTTGCATTTTTCACGAGATATATGACCAGTCATGACATCAGCTGGCAGTAGAAAGAGAGAAAAGGGGTGAACGAGGTAGAAACATACATTAAACGTTCAGAGAGAGAGAGAGTGAGAGAGTCCTGACCTACATCAGAAACCTCAAATCTCCTTTCAGACCAATACCAGTAGCATGACAGTGTGTGTGGAGTGTGTGGAGTGTGTCTGTGTACTCAAATAGAAAAGGCATGTGAGTGTGGACATGTGTCTACATCTACTGTGTGTGTTTAAAGGACAGTAAACATTTATGTGTTTACTGCCTCCTTGAATGTGCCGTACCATCTGTAACTCCCTTGTGTGTGTGTGTGTGTGTGTGTGTGTGTGTGTGTGTGTGTGTGTGTGTGTGTGTGTGTGTGTGTGTGTGTGTGTGTGTGTGTGTGTGTGTGTGTGTGTGTGTGTGTGTGTGTGTGTGTGTGTGTGTGTGAGAGAGAGAGAGTGATAACCACATAAATAATGCAGTCAAGCATTTAGCTGCTTTTATTAGGTTTTTTTTCAAGTAGTACACATAGTCACATACACAACCGCACGCATACACAGCAATACTTCTGCACACTGTCACACACAAGTGCATTCACACAGTTGTACATGCATAATTTGACATGTACACATGTACTGTGCATATGGACACACTACAGGTACATATGCACATGTACTGTACATGCACACACATGCTGTGAGTGGGTATTATTTACACCAAGGCATGTGCTTACGGAAACAGATAAAACTCTGTGCCCGGCTCTCTCTGCTCTCCTACTGTGCTTCCCAGCAGTTTGTCAGCATCACACAGCTTCAGGTTTCAGTTCAATGCCAATCTGCTGGTTGCTTTCTTCAGAAGTGTCCGCGTTTCTTTGAAAACAGTCCGCTTCTGGCTGTTAGTTTAGTTTTTTCTTTACCTGTGTAACTACTTGTTTGTGTATTATGTTTCACGAGCAGAGACGGTGTCAATCTGTGTTGTTCCAGGGAAAGTTTACTGAGTACACATTCCATACAGCAGCACCGCCCTGCTTTGCGTTCACAAACTAAAAACAGTGGCTTGTAAAGTAAATACCGGTAGTTTATTTGTTTGGGAGACACATTTCTTTTTCATTGGAATCAGGATTTGAAATGTGGTCCTCCAACAGCAGTAAAGGTACCAAGCGCAGCATTTTAGCTTTGATAAAGAATTACCAAATTTAATAATAAATACAATTTAACCTGCCAACAGCAACAAATATATCTCTGTACCACCATGTTGGATATGAAGAACAATTAATTGTTCTGTTAAAGCCGCTAGAATATGAAACTATCCAACTTTCAGGGGACACACACACACACCGTCAATACGTAATTATTAAGTCTTACCATGAATCTTTTGTTGCCTTCCTCTCCTCACCTTCTCCTCCACCTCTCCCTCCATCCTGACAGGAAGTTGAAGAAACTGGTGCGTGCGATAAAGGATAAAGGATCAGCAGAGAAGGAGAGAGAGGAGGAGAGGCCTCCACAGCAGTGGAACCTGGACTACGCCCTGGCTCCCTTTGAAGGCCTCACGCCTGAATACATGGAGATGAGTGAGTCTGTATGCATACACACACACACACACACACACACACACACACACACACACACACACACACACACACACACACACACACACACACACACACACACACACACACACACACACGCGCGCACACAGTCGCGTTTCCATTACTCTCGGGGACATTACGGGGACATGACTTACATTCATTACCAGGAGACTAACCCTAATTGTAACCATAACAACTACGTGACTAAACCTAACCCTAACTAAATTTTATGATAGACATTATGGGAACTCGCATTTTGTCCCCACAAGGAAGGCAAGTCCCCGCAATGTGACTCTGTAAACAGATGTTTGTGGCCACAACATTAGTAATATCTGCTCACACACACACACACACAGACACAGACACTTAGGTCACATTTGGGGACATTAAATAGACTTACATGAATTTCCTGGAGCCTTGCCCTAACCCTAACCTCAACCACTGACCCAAAAATCTGCCTTTTCCAAACTGGGGACACGGCTTTTGTTCCCAATTGGACAAGCCGCCCCCAATTAACTGGTCTTTAGTCTTAAATGTCCCCGAAGGTATCCTAAGTTAGAAACACACACACACAACACATACATCAAGGCCGTCCCACAGCATTTGTCAGATGCTGAAATGCCGTAAACGACCCAGGCTTGCGTTGACCTAATAAGGACCTCTTCAAGAGACGTGATTTATGACTCTTGTCTGTCAGGAGCAAGTAATGAGGTTGGGGTGTATGCCAACAAAGCATGTGACTTTGTCACGGGAGATCGTCTCCTGTTTTCTTCCAACACTCATCATTGTTTTGTTTCAGCCATGACTGCAATCATTTCCTTAATCAGCAGGTTTCTTTTACCCTAACTATGATCTTTTCCTAACCTTAAACATGTGTATCTTCACGCAAGAGCCAATTACGGGTGCTGGTATATATATTAACTGTCCTTTTATTAAAGATAAGTCATGCTCTCAAGTTGAAAGACCATGCTCTTGGATAAAGATGGAAAAACGCCCCATATTGTTGTGCCTGAGCCTAATCAAACCGTAACCATAGCAATGGTAGATCAGCAAAGGGTCATAAAAATAATTCTTGTAAAGTCATTTGTGAGGCACCGACAAACAACGTACGTTCATGTCCATCACAAGCCAAAGCACATAAACACAGGAGATGCACACATCAAAGGTTTTTCCTCCCTCATGCAAAATCAATCTCTGCTGTGTATTCAAATCGACATGGTTGATATTCAGAAAGTAATTAGCAAGTGACACGTTATTCTGACTGGCTTTCAGTTTAATTCACCCCCACTGTTTCCAGTGCCTCTCAGAGAGGCTTCTGTAGCTTTGTGGGAGCCTAAAGAAGTAAGTCCAGAACGACTCATGCTGCAGAGGGAGCTTTTAAAGATCTGTAATCAGTGGTGGAGATTGAGGTACTTTTACTTTACTTGAGTATATTTATTTACTGCACTGTACTATGTACTTTCTACTTCTACTTCACCAGATTTCAGAAGGAAACTTTATACTTTTTACTCCATTACACTTATTTAAAAACTTACTAGTTACTTTGTAAATAATAGTTAGTTAATAGTAATAAAGATTAATAATAAAAAATATAACCAACAAATAAATCATGATGTATTATTATAGATTAAGACCCTCGAGGGGAAATCCACTACCCAGCAGTATTTAATGTGGCTAAAATTTGCTCCAACTTTACCAGCAGCAACACTAAAGTGATTGACACATGAATGCATCAATAATCATAATCCTACAATATTGCATACATTATTCTGAATGGGCCATTCGGCATGATGAGTACTTTTGGTACTTTAAATATATTTTGACGCTCATACTGCAGGACTGCAGGACTTTTACTTGAGTATTTCTACTGTGTAGTATTGCTACTTCTAAGATCTGAGTACGTCTTCCACCACTGAATTGAAGTTAATTTCGAGGGGTTATGATAAATATTTACATATTTGACTAAATGCAGCACAGTGTCCAACTTGTGTTCATACATTTGTTGCAATAAATGGTGGGTCCAACTGGAGAAGAAAACAGTCACGGAAAACCTTTAAATTTTTACTTCACTTTTTTTATTAGTGAACTCAGACCCTCTGTGGAAAACTGGCAGTACCCCGGCTTGGAACTACCAGTCTGTCTTTACTGTTGTTGGCACAAATAAAACGACAAAAAACCCTGTAAATCAAATAGTATCCAGAGGCTGATAAAGTTTCATCCTGACAAAGAAAACAGAGATAACATGAGGTGGAAATTCAAAGATGGGAAGTCACTTGTAACAATTGTAATAACAAAAATGTGAGATGCATTAAACTCGGAAGAAAATGCTAAAAAAAGAATAAATAAATAAGATTATTCTTAGTTTTCTACATATTTCTGTAAATTGTGTTAGTGTGCTAAACGTCATTTTTAAGGTCATTCGTAGGTGAAATCGTTTAAAGGAGGGACAGTTTTAGTGCCAGTAAAAGCTGACTGATTCACTGCCTGTGAGGGGAAAGTTATTATACGGTGCTGGTAAAAAGCTACAGGTGTTGGGTTGTTATGTCAGTGGGTACGGACGCACATGCACACGCACATTCACAGCTGCAAGCCAGTTGTATTATTACAACCAACTGCAGTCATAACAAACCAACACCTGCTCAGGCACAACTTTTCTTGGGGCCATAAGATTTGATGAAGAATAGCTGGACTGAAAATTTTAAATTATATGTTTTTTTATACACAGGAATTTCAGTTACCCCATTAAAAATGATAGCTAGTCCTCCCTCAGTGAAAAATCTGTAATCTGTGAATATGCAAATAAAATATAAAAAATAAATATCAAAGGTTTAACTGCAGGAAACAAGATGTGTCCGGCTTCACTGAAAAGTCCATTCTCAGTGTATACGCGCTGGAGGCTGTTTAAGTATTGGCCAATGGTTGGCTTCCAATGTCACAAAAATGTGTAATGTCACAAAATCATTTTGTACGTATGCGTGTTAAACTGACATCTTACGTAAACACTGTGAAAGCAGCCTTCTAGTGTCAAACTCTGAGTTCTGCACAGTGAAGGTAAAACATCCAAGAGAAGGAACAATAAGCAGAACATGTATTTTGCTGATTTAAACCCTTGAAGAATGGGAGCGTCTGTCTTTCCCATGAAATGTCTTCAATCTAGTTTATATTTAAAGAAGCGAGAACAACAGAGTGGATTAAATAAGAAAAGGTACCCACAGCGCTGTGTGAATTGTCATTTTGCACATTATCTCGAGATCTTTAATGTTTTACACTCTGTAGCTGCTCTTACAGAGAGTTGGTGGCGCCACGCTGATAACACAGCTGTTCAGTGAAGTCAACATGTTAACATGGCTCCTCAACAACAACAACACTGGGTCAATAACCTGACTGATGAGATTTGTAAAAGTACAGAGAGGAGTGACAGAATTGAAATTTAGAATTAAAAATTAGGAGGATTTCTGCTTTTTAGCCAACATTAATGATGAAACTGCAGCTCATCAGAACCATGAGTGAGCTTTTATGTCCATAATGCATCTCTGATTTGAAGACACAGGTGCAACACAACAGGAAGGACACTGATGATATCTAATGGCCGAGGTACAAAGGTTCATTCATGCTTGACATTTTGACTAGAATGTCCATTAACCAATTAGGGACCCCAGAATCCCCTTTAATAATTGATTGGTTGATACATTTTGTTTAATCAGGAAAAACTGGCAACTGAATGTGAAAATATCTGCTTCAAGGTGTGAATACATTAATTGAACAGAGAGAATAAAAGCCAAAATATTCTTAATAGAGATACATACAGCAGATAAATGTATATTCAAAATCAAAAATGATCAAAACAAAGAGACTCATTCATAAAGACAAACAGCTGACAGCTGATATGGCCACACAGCTCGATGCTTCTGAGAATTTCCTCCCGGTTGATGGAATCAAAGAACAGCAGCAGTTTGGCAAACATGCAGCAACAAGCTGGACTTTAGAAATGAGCAACATCTGTATGTGAACCAGTAAAACTGGCTACATGGTGCTCTGAGGTCAAAGCCATAAAAAAAGCATGGAGATTTTGGTGAAACTGTAAAGAGCAAGACAAGTTGTGTTGGCAAAATGTTGATGTGTTCTGTGTGGGAAATATTCCTATAAATGTGAGGTCCAAACAAGCCTGGAAGCCTGTAAAAGACTCATAGCTGCTACCTGTAGCGTTTGGTGGAATCGAGACCTGTGTCAGCTCCTTCCAGAGTTCAGAACAGTCAGCCCTGCCGTTATATGATAATGTGGAGATTTCGTGTGATACGGAGGGAGGACGGAGGGAGGTGGGAGGAGGGTTGACGGAGAGAAAAACAGAAAGAAGACTGAGCTGATGTCGCTGCAGGGCACAGCAAGGAATGTCAGATATGTCTGAGGTCTACATGCGAACACACACTCACACATAGCTGTTAGTGTGTGAATGGGTAGTTCTGGGTTTGTGTTAACTCATTCATTATTTTTGTGTGTGTGTGTGTGTGTAACTGTGCGTCGTGTATGTATTTGTGTTCAGGTGTGTGTGTGTGTGTCTTGTTTGTGCCAGCCTCGAACCCGTCAACCTCGGCTCAGGTAGATGGCGAGGTTATTCTAAGCTTGCCCTGTAGCGTTCGCCGCTCCACTGTCGTATTCTCTTCCTCGCCGCTCTTTGTCTCAGCGTGGCGTCCCGAGGTGAAGCCGTCAGTCTCCGGCTCACTGGAAATCCCCGTTCCCACACTGCTAAAGTTCCACTGCTCTGATCAGAGCCTGAACATCAGCCAAAGTCAGGCCAACTGCCTCGTCTTTCTCATGTTTCCTTAGGAAGCAGGTGGATGCTGTTTTGATCATTTATTGATCAACCCAAAAGAAGAGTTCATAGGAGCAATAATGTGATAAAGCTTATATAAATGGCTCACTGGCCTGGGATCAGCCCTGTTTCTACATTGTCCGACTAATCAGACTTGATGCCATCTCTACATTTATTCTGGGAATAATATGAAATGCGAACAACTTCAACCCGCCTCACAGGAATTCAACTGAGGAGGATAAATCTCTGTCACGGTGGAAGCTGCTGTACCCGTATTGATGAACTCAAACGCAGACACACACAAATTCATGCACAGTCAGTTGATTTACATTTTTCTGTTGTATCTCAGGAACAGTCGGTATCATATAGTTTATAGCCAGGAATCTGATAAAAAAAAAAAAGAGAAAAATGTCATGCATTGTGTTATTATTATTATTAAGTTTTCAATTGGAAATTAGTGGTCAAACCTCAAACCCAGCTCTGTAATCTAATTTTCAGTCAAGAAAATAAGGGCAGCCCGGTGGGTTGACAGACCAAACATTTTATGTATGCAAACTATCACCGTGTCTGGAGTGTCCTCAGACATTCTCCACCAGGCCCAGACTGCCTAACTGCAGCTGACCTCTGACCTTCCTGTAGCTGAAGGGAAGTGTCCAGGCACAAGACCTGTTCAAGTCTGGACTAGTCTTTTAAGGAACTCAGTATTCTGATTATTGAATTACTGTTTAAGTGTGTCTCTGGGTTATCTAATCAGACTGACTTACATAACACACACACACACACACACACACACACACACACACACACACACACACAGACAAGCATACAGCTTAGATACACACATAGTTCCACACACTGCACACATAAAAAAGTCCCAGTTTAGCCAGTGCAGTGTAGTGTTTAACCTTAAAAGGCATCATCTGAACCACAGAGCGAGCCGGGACAGACAGTGTGACTCCTGACCAGACGAATGACGTGAATGTCAATCTGACGGCGTCTTAGTGGTGGTTTAAAACGTCACAAGATCCTCCGATGTTGTAGGTTTGATTCCTTTCTCACAATGTCAACCTCTCGCCAGGGCTGTGGGAAGAAGGGTTGCTGCAGGTGCTGCAGTGGCCCCGGCCGGAAAAGGGTCGATCTGAAGACTTGCACTGCACTCTGTGCCAGATGGAAAATATTACACATATTAAATAATGTATTTATTTTAAATGTGTTATTTTGGTAAAACTTTACAATACGGTACACAAAAATGTGAGTAGTTACTAAGGAACGAGAGAGGAACGGATCATCAGTTAATGAATGGTTAATGAGTAGTTCCTGAATAACTTTTAATGAATCATTAGGTGCTGATTAGTTCATAAGTAACCGTGAATCAGAATAACAACCACTTTCTTCATAAGTCGTTCCTTATTAGTTCTGAACTAGTAGCCACGCATTCATTACTAATTATTTTATTAGTTACACTGTTTGCGCTCCCCCAAGTAAAGCAGTACATGAGTAGTTACAATGGAGTCCTTTCTGTTACTTTTTTAAATATTACCTGACCATTACTTCATGGAGGTTTTGATCGGACATAACAAGTCCAATCAAAGCTTCCATAAGGTATTGCTGTCAAATAGCCGAAATGTCTGACATAAGTGGTTATAAGTGGCGTGTACAAAGAAACCTGCCGTCTTGTACAGTAGCACTGCTTGAAACACAGGAAGTTAGATTGTATCCTACATAGCATAACCTTTTCAGTTGGCCTAAGTTCAAAATACCGAACTCGGACGTGCTTTGAGATGAAGATGGACAAAGAATAAAGTGATAACCAACCACTGCCACTGTCTGTAAACTGTTCTGCAAGGCAGCAACAGATAGGGAAACTATTTTGTAATGTTTCCAGCAGGACAGTAGTCTTTTACACGTTGTGAGACCTGATCATACTTGTATGACGTGAACTGCAGTTAAAATCTTTAAGAAACTCTTTGCTTAACCTGTGCCCTGTGGTAGAAAATTGTAACTTGGGTTATCTAGATGTCCTTAAGACACCATAAAGTGAATTCCAGCACTGGAATTTCCATGATTGATGCGCTCAGCTTTCCTAGTCTTTGTGAAGACAATAGCAGCTGGAGGCTATGGGACCACACTCACTTTTGATATAGATATACACATTTGAATGTCATCAGCATAATTATGACAGAATTTTCATTTGAACATGTCTTTTTTTATTGGCCTTGTGTGCATATGTTGCTGTTTTACAGCATACATTCTTGTGCCAGTGTAAGTGTGTGTACAGGGGGCTTGGAGCAATGGGGATTATGGGAAATGTGGCCTTCATTTCCAGACACCCAAATGCTAATACCATGTCCCCACCATGGTCTCATCTGTTGAATTATACAACATATATTTATGACAGGCCTATTATACATATTCACCTGGACCAAATTACCAAAATGAATTTAAAAGTATATATTGATGTTTAATAACACTACACCTACTGCGGCATGTTGATGATGATGAGCATGAAGATTCTTAATCTCTTTTCTCCAGTCATCCAGTTTGGTTTCGTCTCTCTGTTCGTGGCTTCCTTCCCGCTTGCTCCTCTCTTCGCTCTGCTCAACAACGTCATTGAGATCAGACTGGATGCCAAGAAGTTTGTTACGGAGCTACGCAGGCCAGTCGCCGTACGTGCTAAAGACATTGGTAAGCTGATGTGACACAAGGAAGAAAGGAAAAGGCAAACACTGAACATAACTCGTAAATATCGCAGTCTGAAACCAGTCTGATTAAATGTTTTCAGGGTTAACAGCGCCTTCAGGCAAGTTTACAAACTGGCGCCACTTAGCAGTTCAGTGTAGTCATGTTGTTGCTGTCAGCTGATAGCTCATATCTCTTCAGTGTTATCTTTTATTAGCAGAAAAACATCCTCCATTTCAACTTGACCTCTATGCATTTTTGATTCACCCATAGGCTTTCACTAAGCCAAAAGGTCGCACTGTAAGTCAGTTGAATGGTAACATTTTCCTGTGTGGCATTTAAATGTATTGTGACCTTCTCTTTAAAACTCATCTGGGTAATGTATAATAACATAATTATTATGTTAGTAACATTCAATAAGCTAAAATAATCCCTTTTGGCATGCTGTAGTGATGGCAATGCCGGTCTGTCAGTCTGACGGCCGGCCCACCACTTTGGTCCAGACTGAAATAACTCAACAACTATTGGATGGATTGCATTAAATTTTATATGGACATTCATGGCCCCCCTCTGGATGAATTGCAATTACTTTGGTAATCACCCTGACCTCTAGCGCCACCATCGGGTCAACATTTTCATTTGTCCAGTACTTCGGTTTATAACTAAATGCCTATAAAGCAAATGGTATTCACATCAGCCTTTGTGTTTAGTGCTAATTAGAAAATGTTTGCATCCCAACATGCTAAAGTAAGGATGAAGATAGTAAAAATCTGCTTGTTAATATTGTCCTTTTGCACATGTTAGCATGCCGATGTTAGCATTCTAAGTATAGCCTCACTGACCCGCTAGCTTGGCCCTAGCCTCTGTCTTGTGTCTTCCATGTTCCTGACAAGTCTCTCTCCTGTGTCTCTCGCTTGCTCTTCATTCTGTAGGTATATGGTACAACATTCTGAGTGGAATGGGAAAATTCTCAGTCATTATAAATGTAAGTATTAATGCAATGTCCCGCTTTTTACTACCTGCTCATTGCATTAGTGATGAGGGCAGATATATGCACAATAAATGCATGAAGGCAGGTATTCTATAGCACGTACTCTAGTACTGTACATAATGTGGCTGTTGTAAGGTCCCACAGAAAGCACTTTAACACTTCAATAAGTCAGCGCTAACTTAATTTGGAGACATTAGTGTAAACAAATAGGACATTCACTGAGGCGACTGTCAGTCTCCAGCAGCCTCTCCAGTGCATTTTAAATTGAAAAGACAACACAAAACAGAAAAAGATTAAGGGAGCACTCCACTGGTTTTTCACAGGAAGTTCAATATATAAAAATAAAAGCTTTAATGTCATGTTTGACTCAATAAGAATAATATTGACACTGTACAGTTTTTATGGAAATGTCAGTTTATTAACTTCAAAGACCATGGACAGGAATAGAGGTCAAAGGTTAACAAAGATTGAATAACACAACAGTGCTTTGCCGCTGACCTCGAACTTCTCTGCTGGAACATTTCGACACGTAATCCCGCTTTCATCAGGTCTGCTGTGTGTGTGTGTGTGTGTCCTGCGCATACTTTCAATTATCCATTGCTGACAGTAATAACAGTTGAAATTAAATAGAGACTTAACCTCTCAGTTTGCTCTGAGAGGTCATCTGTCATGACCTTGTTAGATCTCGGAATCATGTCTGAAACACCTTAACATGCTGATCCGGAGTCAGGAAAGTTCTGCTCGGGATTTGTCTTTGCCAGCTAAGCAAATCCTATTCCGTTTACTTTTAATACTAAGCAGATTTGTGGAGGATTCAGAAAAACAAGCAGCAGGAGTTTTTATTTATTTTAGAGCTATGGGGCATTGGACACACATAGACACATTTGAGCCGCTCCGGGAGCTTCAACGCAATGGAAAACTGGGAGCAGAATTTTTGTGCATATATCTTGCATACTTGTATCAGTTCTACAGACTTTATTAATGTTACTAAATTAATACATTTCAATGCATTACTCAAATATCTCTAAAATACGTAGTTTACGAGAACTTTTAAACATCTGTGCTTTTAAATTCTTTCACTAAAAAAAGGGAAGGAAGATATTCTAGCTTCTTGTCTTCTGGTGAATTTTAATTAGTGCTCATGACAGAAAAATGTTTCACTGTCTGTCTGTCTGTCTCTCTCTCTCTTTCTCTCTGGAGGCCTTTGTGATCTCCTTCACATCAGACTTCATCCCTCGGCTCGTCTACCAGTACATGTTCAGTCAGACCGGCACCATGCACGGCTTCATTGACCACACGCTCTCCTACTTCAACGTGTCCAATTTTAAACCCGGCACGGCACCGCAGAGCTCTGAGCTCGGGGACATCACCGTCTGCCGGTAAAAACACACACACAAACACACGCCCACACCCAAAGGTTACAGATATATTAGAAACAATACTTTTTTAAGTTATAATTTGCTGTTGTTAAATACAAATGACTGCTCAAGGAGTCTGATAAAAACAATATTGTGATTATTTCATTTAGCAAAAATAGCCACCTGGTCAATAAAAATAGATAATATTCACACACTTATATGCACATGCACTCATTTGCACACACACCCCTCGCTTTTTCTTTACTGCCAGTTCAAGAAAACAGTCAGTTCATCTATTTTTACATCAGAGTGATTTATTTTGGCTGGATTTTGTCTTAAGTGGATAAAATAGCATTACTCTTGACTTGTCATAGCTTATAACTTTGACCTTACCACATACATGAACACTCTCCTTCAGTCTCTGTGTCAACAACGAATATCTACTAATTTCATGCTTATTTCAAGGCGAGTATCCATTTCATTTGACAGAAGGATGTGTCTGTTTCTTCTGTGATTCGTGGAGCTGATTTCCATCTCCAACCGAACCTTTATTCATACCAGCAAACCTTTAGAATAACATTTGCACTTTCTTACATTCACACTGGAAGCTATATTTCACTTTTTCTGTGTTTTGCCATAAAGCAATCAAGGAGAGTCTGTTTTTGTGATAGCTGAGTAAGTAGTGAAGCAGCCAAGGCAGCAGAATTAAAAACACAGCTGGCTTTGTATCCTGACAAGGTACCAAAATGCTCAATTTAAGTGAGTGTAATTGGAATTGAGATTTCATTATTGGATACATATAATAAAATATCATCTGCATAAAGCAACATATAGTGTTTATATTCAATGGTGTGTATATACAGTAGGATTGATGCATTATATATAAGTTATATATAAGTGATATCTAATCGCTTGAGAAAGGGTATCCAAAGATAAACAAAGAGGGGAATAGGGGAAAAACTTGTATGGTGGACCTGGATTACACTAATTCAGTGTTTGAACCATGTGTATTATTTTAAACCTAGATTCACAATTAAACCACTTAATACCCACAGGTAAGTTTAGCACTATGTTGTCACTGAGTTTTGCAGGTGAAGGAGCAGAGAGCTTTCCGCTGCTATCTTGGTCCTCACAGCAACTACCGAGTGATACAATATTAACTTTTTCTCTCGGTTGCTGAGCGGTTCGGGTTGCAGAGTAACAGTGTTTGGTTGGAGATGCAGATGGGGTTTAGTCTGACATTGCCAGACCAATTCACAACTGCAAATTATCAGTTCAAACTCTCAGTTCATTTTTGATTTCCAGGTAGCTAGCTCCAACATCCAATTCATATGGCTTCTAGTTTAACGTTTGGCATGACATGATTTAGAAGCCAACACTTACCGTTTGTACGTAACGTGAACTACCGTCCAGTTCGTTTAATACTGACATAATAGCGGATTCAGCCATCTTGGGTTTTTACGAAAATGCTTCAAAGGTGCTTAAACCCGCCCCATATTAGATAAATGATTGTGATTGGCCCGACCTGAATCAGGCTGGATGGAAATCTGCCTGAACAGAAGGGGGGCCA
The DNA here is from genome assembly GCF_043641665.1 of Enoplosus armatus. Taxonomy (NCBI): domain Eukaryota; kingdom Metazoa; phylum Chordata; class Actinopteri; order Centrarchiformes; family Enoplosidae; genus Enoplosus; species Enoplosus armatus. Next base: position 14,102,247 of record NC_092201.1, on the reverse strand, counting down.
GACACATCTGCCAGAGCAAATAACACATGAGCTTGCAGATCCATCTGGTTTCCAGACTCGATGGGGTTAAGGCTGACACACACACCTTCACGCAAACAGTAATAAGTCATTTTGAATGCTAAGACAACAAGAAGGAATGTCACAACACCAATGAAGCTCAATGCTATCAGCCCCAAAAGACAGTGCACTATTGTATCTTCTATGCATTTTCACTCATGCCAGTGGCAAGCATCTCTTTCATAATATCAATATAAAGCGCTGTAGCGGAAAAGGTCATGGATGCCGGCGCCCACAGAGGCCAACCTGCTGTTACATAAGACAGCAGAGAATTACAATGCAAGAATACAGTCTTTGTGCCAATGTAGTGTGGTACGTCATGTCCCAAACACGACGGGCCTTGAATGCTTATAGGCACGAAATAGGCTGGAAGATGTTCCAAGAAGGTTGTGTGTGTCTGCAGTGTGTCTGGTGCTGTATAGTGTATGTACAGACTTATGTTGTGGTCAACGCCTCCAGGCTCAAGGCAAATGACTCAACGCTGTATGTAATTCAAATTATGTCAGATGCTCCAGACAGTTGACTGCTTTCTTTCTTTCTTTCTTTCTTTCTGACTCAGTCAATTTTGGGACCCAAGCATGGAATGGAGAGTGGCGGATATTATCACCGAACAGAAGATAAGATGAAGCTAGGGATAAGGAAACAGGGAAAGATGTAGAAATAACACAGAGGAGAGGCACTGTCGTTGGGTGGATGGTGTGATAGAAGCCGACCGCTAAGATATTACATTTTTAATGACATTTAAAAACAGCAATGTGAGGAACTTGAAGACAGTTTCTGCGTCAGTGGGCAGAGCATCACTGTACGTCTCTGCAGTCATGTTTTCTCTACTGTATTCCCAGTGCTAAGTGAGTGCTAAATAAAAATGGGGGATAACTATGAATTCTGCTTGTTGCAAAACAACTTTATTGCAGACTATTTCCAGAGAAGAATAAGCTTTTCCCCTTGAAAGGCCTCAGGCAAATACAGCCTATATCAGTTTTACACTTTATTTAAATCAGCCAGTAGTGGAGGTCAACCATTTCTTTGGGAAAATCAGGATGTTGCAAATAGCAAACAGACGCAGCAACTAAAGGATTTAAATGAAAACAGTGCAGGTGCAGGGTAAGATGAGATAAGATGGAACGTCATTTATCTCGAGGGACATTGTTGTGCAGCAGTTGCAGTACAAAGTAGGAAAGAGTGCAAATATGAAATATCAATAAGGTGCAAATCCAAATTATACACAGTGCCAAAAGATATAAGGATCATAGATATGTATGAGAAGTGACATGTAGCTATGTCAAATCTGAAGTACAGGTAAGTGTATATGGTTAGTTATATGGTAAAATACAGCTGCCTCTAGTATTATAAGCCACCTGATTGGATATGAAGGGATTTAGAAACTATGTCAACTCTGAAAAAATAAAAGCAACTTTATCTCAGCTTCACTTCTTCACAGAATGATTTCAAGAATAATCGTAAAAGTATCCAACTGTCACCTGCTACTATCTTCCTCATGCTTTTAAAAACAAACATGCTGAATGGTGGGAGCATGTTAAGCAGGCAAGGAAACAACAGGATTTATGGAAAATAAATAACTCCTCAAAGTGAGTTTAAGTTCAAAGTACCTGTTACATGATGATGATGAGAGAAAAAAAACTCCGGGTTTAGTAGTTTTGCTTTAAAGGTGATTCAGATCCAAGCCCCTGCTGAGTCACTATTGAGCCAATATTAAATCCCTCCCAGCCCCTACTATCATTTGGCTGACCTCTGACCTCCATGTGGGGGAGCGCAAGAGAAAAGGGAATTTCCCTATAGGGAGACACTTCTGCTCTGTACTGACGTCAGTTATATTTAGCCAGGAAGCTTTACAGTGATTTACAGAAAACAAAGGACACACACACACACACACACACACACACACAACATAAACAGATAAATTAAGGATAATAGAAACAAGAGAGCACAGAGTTAACTTGTAACTTTACTCTTGTGATTTCTAGACTTTATATGTTGCAAATCATTGCCTCTTCCTGTAGAACACTAGATAAAAGTATTATGGTAGTGGGACTTTTAGGCTTCTACTTGCTTCATGTCAAGACAGCGCTTGATCATTGAGCTGACGGGAAGTTGGCTGTGGTTGAACTCGTATCACCAGGAAGTCAAGCGAGGGCCAAGGAGTTCTATGATGGATTATCGTGTCCTTTCTGATACGATGTTTCCTCTGGTGCATCAACAGGAAATGATTGCTCTTTATCCAGAGTCCTTAGTTCAGAAAATAGCGGGTTAGCATGGTTAAAGATCAGGCACAACCTAACTCACAGTTTAGCGACAGTGGGATCAGTGGTGTACAGTATATTGTTCATGACGAATGCCGTGGTTTTTTTCAGAGTCAGACACGTGTCATTCCTGACACGGTGAGCGACCACGGTGTAAAACCACGAGCAACTGTGAGACATCTGCGTTTCTAAATGTACAGCAGCTAAGGTTATACCTTCTGACCAGGTAGTCCCACTTATGGGAATTTTTCATTTAATTTCTCCCAAACTGAAACTGTGAAATTACAGACGGAGCAGCGTCCTATCTGTCAGAAACGAATCTGGACCATGTTGGATGGGAATTTTGGGAATGTCTCTCCTCGTGTTCTTCTTTTACTCTCTCTCTCTGCACCCAGCCAGGAGGAAGTAATAAAGTGTAGAGGGATGGAAGTGGTTTTGGATCAAAGTAAGCAGGATGCCAGATCTATCACCATTCCCCCCTGCTCGTAACAATTCTGGGGAAAGAGAGACAGAGAGAGAGAGATGGAAGTGAGAGGGAAAAACTAAATAGTAGCAAAGAACAGAGTCTGAAAAAAGGATTACGGAAAACCGAAAGGCAGATGCATGGACATGAAACACACATATACTTGCGCACAACAGATAGAAAGATTATTGTTTTAGGTCATTGGTCTCTATTGTAGTGCTACCTGACAGCAACCGTGCTCTGTGATGAGTGTGTGTGTGTGTGTGTGTGTGTGTGTGTGTGTGTGTGTGTGTGTGTGTGTGTGTGTGTGTGTGTGTTTTAAGGGTGGGAATGGTCTGACCCTTGTTTGTTTGTAGATGTATTCCTGGATCCCAGGAGGCACTGTATTGGCAGCAGGAACTCTCAGGAACACACACACACACACGTTCCCAAGTCTCTCACATACTAACCATAATCTCATTGAGAGGTCTTGTGAAAAAATACGGAGTTAGATGCTCCAGTTGTTGCCGAGCTGCACTATTATAACCAAACATGGAGCGTCTAGAAAACACACACACACACACACACACACACACACACACACACACACACACACACAGGAAGAGAGAGAAAAATCTTCTTAGATAATAATATTTTGTATTTGACTCCAACCAGGCCAGTGAAGGTGAGTTGACGGGAGCACGGGAGGTCTTGTTTCACAGTTTAGTTCACATTGGAAGTTGATCACCAACAAAATATTACGGCAAAATGTTGCAAGCCAGCGAGACGAAGATGAATAGATCAAAGAAAAAACCGAGAGAGGGAGAGAAGAGCTGACTCTCACAGGCAGCATTCCTCACTCATGACTGTATAAGGAGAAGGAATCAGACACCATAAGACCCTGCTAACACACACACACACACACTGTATTGCCCTCCCTCTCTATTATTTCTATACTGCTAGTCAAGTACTTAGTGAGACAGCTCAATCAGGCCATTTCATCTAGAAGGTTTTCCTTCATGACAGAGTGTGTATGCGGATGTCAGTTTCAATTTAAAACTGTGATCTGAGCCGTCATTAACCTGACGCGTTTAACTGCTGTCTGTTTCCCGTATTCCTTTTCTGTTCTAATTCATTTTTTGAAAAGTTTTTATCAAGCTAGAAGATTTTAAATTCTGTTTGAAGCTTAAGCTGTATGAAATCTAGCTTGAAATGAGAATTGTCATTTCACCAGCGTCTTGCTTTCTCACAGCAGACATTTTGTCTCGTCATAGTCGGAAAACAGGTGTGTGTCGTTAATAACATTAACCACGGCTCTGGAGAAATGTCATTGTCAGACTCTGATAGTAATAGATTGTTTATTAGCTGATTTAACATTTACATTGACATTTTGATCTGATCACTTTGAGACTTTAAAGCAGCAGGTCGACTTTTTGTGAAGTACGCATGATTGCTTTCTTACTGAGAATTAGATGAGAAGATTTACACTTATATTTATACTGAAGCTTAGTGATTAACAAATTCTCATGTCTTTAATCCGTAATTAAGAAAAAATAAAAAAAAAAACCTGTAAAAAGGTTGTAGTTTTTGTGCAGGACTATTTCTTGGCTGTGAGCAGGGACTTCCTGAAGTTTTGTTTTCCCCGCGTGTTTGCCAGGCAACTATGGAAGACTTCAGAAAAGTCCCTTAAAACTACAACCTTCTTACATTGGAAGTCAAATGAAACAAGGCCAAATACATCATAGTCAGTCCCAGACCTGTACGACTAATAGTAATAGTTTACTTCTATCTTTGCAGAGGGAATGATTCTTGTTTCTTAACGATGGCGACAAGGTAGACTGATAAACACAGGTGTAACCCACTTTAGACAGATCGCTGGCGTCCTACTTCCATGTTTCCAGACATTTACTTTGCTGGGGTCAATAATTCTTTGGACCTCGATGACCTCAACTTGATACGAGTTGAACCTCGTCATGGCTTTTCTTCACGTTGACCATGTAGTAAAGACGATAAGCACTCAGTAGAAATAGACTTGTGTATGTTGTGTTTGCGTATGTTTGCCTGTATCTGGCTGTGCTCCATGCATTCAGTGGTTCATCATGAGGTACAAGGACCAGCATGATGTGCAAAACATGTTCTGGCTTAATTGTTTCTTCTTTTTCCATCTTTGGAATCATTTTTCATCTCGATTCTCTTGTTAACTCTTATTATTCTCCTTGATTTTGACTGTCTGATGTCTATCTTAATGTTCCCCCTAATGCTGGCTGGAAGACTGCTCCATATACACAACGCCGGTCTTTGTCTATAAATCTCAGTCTCTTTAATCTCTTCTGTACATTCAGTGGTATGGGAGGATGCGTTTTTCTGCCTAAAGATGTTGTCAAGATGAACAACGAGACGGGATTAACAATGAGACGGACTGTCTCCCTTGCCTTGAAAGGAATGCTGTATGCTGCACTCCAACAGGGAAGGGCTGACTTTTAAACTAGCCGTTGTGAAAATGGAAGTAAGTCAAAGTACTGCATCATAAAGCTGTCCTTCACTGTGCACTCATCTCTTCAAGAAATACTTCCGCTTGAAGGCACGTGATGAAAAGTTCTCTCAGTCAGTACATTTACATGCAAACACATACTTTGATTACATTGAATACCCACATTAAGATCACCATGTGATAAAAGCATGTCCATAGCTTGACTACCTGACTTACTTACTGTATTTGCTCCTTCGAGTGTTGTAGCCTCCACTACAATAAATAAGATAATAGTTGGAAAATAAAACGGTATTGTTGTTTATTGCTTTTGATAAATTCGATTATGTACAGCAGGCTTTTAAGCAGTTACAGACTCAACTCTCCCGAGCAACACTCGTGTCAACTCAGCTGGCTGTTTCGATGAGTTGACTTTGACTGAGTCCCGCTGTGTTCTTTTACATTCCCATATGTGAAGGACTGCGTTCAAACGGTTATGCTCGAAATAAACCCTGAAGTTAAAGATGATGAGACCCTCCTTATGTTGTTTTAGGAGTGATTGCATCCAACAGGAAACACTTCTCTCAAACATCTCCATCCACTTGGCTTTGTACCAGGAATTACTGAATGTACACAATAAGTTGGCTTCCCCAAACCAGCAGTGTATGGGTGCGAAAGCTGAAAGCAGATGTTTGTCCATGAATGCTAACTTTCTCTTTTCCAATGGTTCTTGTTTTTATTCCGTTTTTTGGCCTTTTCGTAGAGAGCGGACAAATGACGGAGAATAACAACAAACCATCAAAGCTTTTCCCCTTCCAAGTCCAGATTTTGCAGTTACGTTATGCTCCTCGGGACTGTCGGGCCACCAAGAAACTCCATTGTTTTCTTACTACGTTTGCATCGCAAACAGCCCAGCCTGCAACATCATCCTACTTCATCATTCTGTTCTCTGATCTTTTCTCGTTGCGCCGCCGCCAACAGACTCGGCAGCGACGGCGCCTGAGTTGTCCGACTGCCACAGGTTACATTACTACACCGTGTTTTCATTTGTATGGGCCTCTTACAGTCTGCTAATGCAACACTTGCACCGAGCCTGCAGTCTGTGCGCTTAGCAACAAGCAATACACCAACACGAGAATGAAAGTCGTGACTCAGCTGGCTCAGTCTGCCAGCGACAAACATTTTTTTTCCCCACAATGACTTCTTTTATAAATGAGCAACTAAAGCCTGGCTCAAGAATGTTTTCATTTATGTGTGTTAGGTCCTCTCCTCCATCAAGCCTTGAATTGAAATTGGACATTTCATTAATGAGTGTGTGTGTGTGTGTGTGTGTGTGTGTGTGTGTGTGTGTGTGTGTGTGTGTGTGTGTGTGTGTGTGTGTGTGTGTGTGTTCATCCCCAACCTGCCCTGTCAAATAAATTCTTGTGTGGTTGTGTTTTATCTGACAGGTCTGCTGTAAACAAGATCTTCTTCTCTGTCTCTCTCTCTGTTTTTTTTCTCTCATTCCTTCTTCCTTCTTTTTCCATTTCCTTTCACTCTCTGTTTATCTCTTTTCCCCATCTCATTCTTCTGCCTCTGTCCCGCCAGAGAGGCAAGAGAGGACAACAAGAAAGTTCATCTCTCTCTTTGCTTCCTTGTCCTCATTTTAAGCTGTCAGCCGTTAGCTCGAAAACATGTGTTTTGAGTTTTCTGCTGTTTGTTTTGCCAGCACAATAAAGAGTGTTTACTACAAAGAAAACATAGGAAAGGAATTCTAATAAAGTTTATTGCACTTTGAGTCGGGTCCCGAGCGGAGTCCCAGAGGAGTAGTGTTTTAATGAGGCTAGGTCTCAGCCAGGTAAAGGTAAATCAGTTTGGGTCAGAGGATGAAATCAGTAGTGGAGGAGAGACGTTTGTCATTCCAACAGTGTGGGAGGTGTCTTCCTTAGGTTATCCGTCGATGAAGTTTGTGTTTCCGTACGTGGCGCTCTTTCGCTTTACTGTTTAACCATGTTGCTGCTCAACTACCCGCTTCATTCCAAACGAAGCTCTTTTGTATATTTATGCATGAAACAATGAAACAAAAGAAGTTTGAGTTCCTCCATTTTCAGCATCCACACAGTATTCACGCGTGTTTTGTTCTAGGTATAAGGACTACAGGGAGCCCCCCTGGTCTCCAGACGCCTACACGTTCTCCAAACAGTACTGGTGTGTCCTGGCTGCGAGACTGGCCTTCGTCATACTGTTCCAGGTATGAGCTCAGCGCGTTATTGTTTATAAGACGATCAGTCTTTAAAAACACAACAACACCGAGAGACACAACATGAAGATAAAAACAAACTACATATGGGAATTAGTCAGAGGTCTTAAACAGGTGCAAACACACGTTTGGAATTTTTGCAATACATCAGCTACTCTGCAATATAGTTTAGCTTTGATGGGTTTCATATGTGTTGGTGCATTGTTTTTGTGGTTTTCAGGAGTGGAATTTAACGAATTTGAATATTCATCAGACAGTCAAAGTAATTGTGTGTGCGTACGTGTGGGCCAGTCTTTCCTAATTAGGCGGATCACGCTGTACTTTCATGATCGGGACTATTACCAGATGCCTCAGTCAGTCAGCGACCAGCTCGTTTGATAAACAGCTCTTTCTGCCTGTCTGCCTGCGCGCCTCACTAACATATGTCTACCAAATGTCCTTCAGATTTCAGGAAATACCTTACAATGTCTCACAAGTTTAGAGATCGGAAGTTTTTAAACTGAAAAAAATATATATAATATAAAAATATATATAACTATATATATATATTTTGACATTAGCAAGGTTCAGAATATCCCATCAACATAGTTCATATACAGATATTTGTGTTAAAAACTTGTTTACATTCCTTGTAACGTCACTTTTGTTGTCCGTCTCTCTCACTTGTCTTCATATCCATCCCCCTCTTTCACACATCTCTTTGTCCTCTTCTCTCCCTCCTCCAGAATCTGGTGATGTTCCTCAGCCTCGTGGTTGCCTGGGTGATCCCCGACGTTCCCAAAACCATCGTGGAGCAGCTCAAACGGGAGAAGAAGCTCCTGGTCGATGTCTTCTTACGAGAAGAGAAGGAAAAATTCCAGCTCATCCAGAGCCTCTTCTCCAAGGACGCAAATGTCCACCCGGGCGGCCACGCACTCCACCCGGGCCAGGGCGTCCCCATCCCAGGCCGCTACAGTACTCTACCCTCAGGTCCAACGCAGGGCTCGGGCGGAGATGCGGGAGGAGGAGGGCCGAGGGCGAGGTGTAGGGCCGCCAGCTTCAGCCAGTTCACCAGGAAGATTCCACCGTCGCCCGGAAATGAAAATGAGAGTTCGAGACACACGGCGGTGTGACGTGTAACACAGTAGGGGTGCTTCAGCTGGGCCTCAGGACTGGAGAACATGTTGCTTGGGAGATTCAGTCTGTGAACGTCTTTGCCTGTGTCTTTTGTGTCCTGGTGTGTGTGACGCAGTAGTGCTGTGATTAAAAAAGATCACAGAATCATTTCACACTAATTTGAATTCAGTGGTCTCAGTGTGGTTGAATGTGAAATGTCCACACTGGGTGAACGAGTGTCTCTGTGTTGTTCCTCCTTGCACCGACTGTTCACCTGGTAAAGTGTTATAATTTTTACTTTTTGGTAAAAATGAATTGTTTAGTGAGGCACACTTGCTTCATAGCGTAGACAAGCAATAATTACAGTATTAGGCTGAATAAAGGAATATTACAAGAACCTGGAAGAGACTGGACAGAAAGAAAGAACTACCAACAAGTGGACACATTCAGTCTGAACACTTTGTGGCTCATTGCTAGGGCTGCGAACTATCAGAATCTTTCTGCTTTTTATGTTTATGCTCTTCATGTATTTTTGTTTTTAACAGAATTTGTAGCAGCTACAACATTCCACATTTTCTGTAGTTTTCAATACACGGTACTGAAAGCACACATGAGCCTCCTAGAAGAAGAAAATCATTTTCTTCACAACATTTACTGTTTTCCAGATGGTTTTTCTCCATAGAATTCAGGAATCACTTTCCAACTTGACTGAAATTGTGGGTCATTGTTTCTCTACACCCTGTCCTACGTATTTGATGGAAGGATGCAGATGCCAACGAGGCGCACTGTTGTATGCCACCCATAGATTCCAGTCCATCTTTAGTTTCAGAAATAGATGATCTTTGAAGCGACTATTTGTTTCTGTTAGCCATATGGACTTTTACAGCTGTGAGCTGAGTACAGAATGACTTAATAACTACACTTAATCACTTCTGAATGCAAAGAGAAAGCCAACTCTTTTGCAAACTGTGAATGGAAGTGAGCTAGAACTTATTTCACTGTTCACACTTTTTATTGACAAGGGAAGGATGACTTTATCAGAATTCCTTCATGATGAAATACCAGACTGTATACTCTGACATTCCTGCAGGTAAGTAATAAATAAAAGAGCATTTCGCATAAAAGAACTTGCTGGTGTCACGCAACCTCTGGCAGCCATGTTGGAAGTCCTCAGCTCTTGAGAAACACAGACTGTCAACATATTTTATTTTGTGCAACTGCAGTTGTTTCTGACTGACCAGTCATTTCATCGCTGACTCATCTGACTGATTTTATGTTCAGATGATTTCAGTTTATTAGCTCGCGAACATACTATCTGGTCTAGCTATTGCTGTATAGTTGTTAACAACTTATTAGCATAGTAATTAAATTAGCTTTTGCTTGTTAAAGTCAAAATTGAAATTCCTCACTTTTTGTGTCAGGAAATATAAGCTAAAGTGATGTTGCAGCTAATGTGCATAATTTTCAAGAAAAGGATAGTTTTTTTTTTTTAATTCGGGTGGTTGGGTTGACTGACATTTGGGGGCCAGCATTGCAAGGAGACACTGACCCCCGCTCGACGCTTTTGTTCATGGAACCAAAAATTCATGCCCTCTGGAGAGCACTAATGTAGAGGCCGCTATCACAGAAACATACATTTTTGTTTTTGGTAATTACAGTTTTGACCGGATAAATACACAGGTCAAAATAAACACCAAGGATATACACTGTATGCTGATTTTGTGGTAAAATTTTAATTTTAATTTCACTTCAACTTGCGTCAAGAGACCTGGTTGTGGTGACTGAGTGTCCTGCTGCCAACTACGGTGTGCAGACTTTCATTGGAGCAAATGGGCGCCATCTTGAAAGACCATATCCACTTCTTGTTATGATGTTAACGTGCCGACATGCTGTAACCCTTCAGTACTGGTTCAGAGGCCTTGTAACTGCTCTTGTATTAGGACTCAGTTACAGACTGTTAACTTTAAATGTATTTAGGACAAGGAAATTGTGATAGTGGTGTTAAAGTGGTTTCTGTCATTCAAGAAGAGAAATGTTCATCGTTACCTGATCCTTACCTGCCTTAAGCTGGTGTAGAAGTTCATGATTGTTAGATGGATTATGAAAAATGTTTCATATGTTGTGTGATCTGTTTGCTTTGATCTCATTGGTCTGTTCTTCTTTATTATATTTTTTTTGGCTTTTTTTGACCAGGGTAGTCCTGGCCAAGGTGGTCTCCAGGTGGTCCAGGTTATCTCCTGGCCGAAAGAAAAATCCTCAGAAAATAATAAACATACAAGAATGAAGCAGGTTTCTGTGCTTGCTAGAAAGTGATGTTGCAACCAGTTTGACAGAAATATATTCAGATAGTCCTTCATGTACAGAAATTGAAAAGGGCCATATTTGTCATTATCTCAGGTGCCTGTTTCCTCTTATAGGCCTCTCTACTTGTAGACCCCCTTTATACCAGATGAGGTGAGAGTGAAGCACAACTGTGTCTGGGTTTGGTTGGTCTTGCCTGGAAGATTTTTGGCAACCAGTAGATCAGGTGCACAAAAATGGCAGCTGGTCGAGGGAGGACTCATGTCAAAATCTTTTCCCCCGCCTCTTTCCATCTCTTTCCTACTGGTTGTCCCAACACAGAACAATATATAAAAGCAAGTGGACTGAACCATTCCATCTTAAACATGCTAAATCAACTTAAAGATATATCTTTGAAAGAACATTTTAAATCCCTTTTATAACCCCAAAAAAAGAGAGCAAATACTGAGAGTATCTCAGTTTCTGAGAATATTTCTGCCACCTAGTGGTCACAAATTGCTTAATGCAGCTTTAAATGTCTCATCTACTGATTGGGCCTCTGACCACTGCGTCACACAAAGAGTTTTGAACAGGTTTACGACTATTGGTTTATGATAATACTTGTGCATCATCCTGTGTGATACTGTGCAAAGTCCTTTCACACTTGGTTAGTTAGACTTAAGACGTTGGGTTAAGGAAACTTTTCTTCCATGAAGTGATGAATCAAGACTTAATGAGCAAACTGTTCCCCATAGCACGGTAAATTCTTTCAGTTTTTAAACAACTACCTCTCACTGGCAGTTGCAGCTTCAAGTAGGTAATCAGTATTGTGCAGTAATTCTTTTTTAGCTTTTCAAATGAAGGTGGTCATTTTTACGCACCGTGATCACAGCTGGCTCCATTGCAATCATTCAAAACAGCTGGGAACTGGGAGATTTATCCTGAAGGGGAATATGGATAAGAACCTTAATGAATGATAGCTGATTGATGCTGGAAAAAAATGTGTTCAGTGTTCAGGACCGAAACCCTTCAGGCGTCTCCCAGATGTCTTGAATGAAGAGTTTGAAAGCTCTGCTGATTGCTGTTTTAGGGCAACTGATGAGATAATTTTCTGTGGTCTGGCCATACAAGAGCTCTTTTTGTTTGTTTGTTTGTTTTATTTCTCTTTTCTCTCCTTTCTTTTATGTAAACTATAGATAAAGCCCTGATGCAACACACTCCAGTACAGCAGGTGGCAGTATGCACCTGTACATGTTGGTTTGCAATCCATCATTAAATCAGAGAAGAAGAAGAAGAAGAAGAGCTCTGAAAAGTTTCCTGATTCCCCTGAATGCAACACTGAAATCATTTCCTGTCTGTAGATTTAAAACCCTGGAGCTGCCCCACATGTTGTTTGGGGGATAGGAAGTGAAATTATGATATGGGGGGGGGGGGGGGGTTTCAGCGAGGACAGTGGAGCCTTTAATTCAACGCATCAACAACAGGTACGAGGTTTACTCAATAATTAGTGAACTGCAAATGTTTGTATGAATTTGAATCATTTTCAGTACACATTACACATAATACCCAAATAGATTATATGTTATGCACAGACCCATGTTTTCATGTTTTACACTATTACAAAAAATGAGGAAGAAAGGCCCCGTATATGTGATATGTTTTTTTCACCAAGAACAGTAGACAGGGAGGAGGGCCTACCTGCGACCTGAACGCATTGTGCTCAAGCTTTTTCAAATTCAAATAAAGAGCTGCCAATGTGGAAATAGATGTAAGGCTAACTGGAATGCTAGCAGCTTCATCCACACTAGTGGTTTCCGAGCTTCACCTTGCATTTGCACCACGAGTAGCAGAAGCTGGACGTTTCAACCATCTGTCCATCACCTTTATCTGTTTGAACTTGTCTGCTCGCTCGCTAAGTAGATCTGACACACTTTCAATTGTTACAGCTAACTCAGTATATGAATAAGAGCTACAATCTTTCCATGTACCCCCTGGAAGCGGCAGAAGTACCCCCTGGGGTACAAGTGCAATTGTCCTTGACAGTCAAGTTGTCCGTCCCGTCTTCTGGTATTTGCCCATCCTGCCAGAACACATGCCAGAAAGCATCGAACCATCCTCTTCTCTCTGTCAGCAAGTTGAAGTGGCAGCAGTGCGCGTTCACTAACTGTTGCATTTAACACCGACACTGCATACATACAACATGTGGAATCTGCAACAACTGCGTCCAATCGCAAGCTGTTTACACAGTGGTAACATTAAGATCATGATCAACGCCAGCTGTTCAGTTGTGGGTGGTGGTGGTGGTGGTGGTGGTGGACACATTTATGACAACCAGCATCCTGAATGTAACATTGTGGGATTGACATTCCTGACATTTAACTGGATTGATCTAACTGCTCTGCCCAAGTCACTAGTCTTCACCAGCACAACAGCTTTTATTGAAACGTGTCGGCCTCAAAGTGGAAACCACAAAGCAGCCCAAAGCTGCTGGACCTTTTTGTGTGCTGAATGCATGTTTAGAGCAGCCTTTAGATCAGTTAACTGCTCTTCAAGAAAAAAGCCGCTGTGCTCCGATGATGATGATGATGATGATGATGATGTAATAATCCACAATTTAGTCAAATCCGGATATGCAGCAGATTTCTCTATATTCATCAATCCAGTCCGTCTGTCTGATCTGAGTGTGCCCGCGTAACTGCGTGTACTTCCAAAGCGGATTATTTGCTGTTTTACTGGTGAAGGCTACCAGAGTCTATAGCCTGGTCATTTGACAAACCCTGCTCTCAGGGAGCAGAGGCACGTAAATATTTGGGTTTCTAGAGGCTTAGCGTTAGCATGAGATGCAGTCAGAACATAAGCTGATGGTTGGTCTCACTGCAGTGTGTGGTGCATCACACAAACCTGTCAGATTCTCTTTTTCCCCGTGAAGGTATGAAACAGTAAGAAATATGTAAAAAGTGAATTATGGGGGGGGGGGGGGGGGTATGGCTACAAGTAGAAAGTGATAATTTATGTCATACAATTCAAACATTCTATCCTTTTAGTAAATAAACATCTCTGCATTTTTCACATTTTCCATTCGCTATGAAAGCTTTGAAACAGTGTAAGAAAGAAGCAACCTGTTGGATTGTGAAGATTTCATAAGCAAAAGACTTTTGGGTCGTTTTTGTATTTCACAAAGTGAAGTCAGCTTGGCTAAAGCCTCCTATAGTTGTTTGACAGCAGAAGCAAGTAACATTTCAGCTCTGTGAAGGCGCAGGTTTTAGATCACAGAAAAGGTCAAAGAGGTCAGAGCTGAACGCAATGGGCCCTTTTTACATTTTGACTTGTCATAGCAGGAAAAGCGCAGGTGTCCTGCATGTGTGAAAATAGTCTGTAACTGAATTTAAACCTAAATGAGTGAGTTTTAGGCTGCCGGTGTGGCCGTCACACGCTCATTAGCCCCGTTAGAGAGACGAGAAGAAGGACACAGAAAGAAGCCGGTGAATCCTGTCCGGTGGCTCAGAGCCTGTAGAGTAAAGTCTTGCAGCTGAATCATCCGACAGCAGAGTCACGCCACAGATGACGTCAGCCGATGTATGTTTAATTCATGCGACGGGGCTCTGAGCTGAGATCATTGCTGGCTACTGTACATGTTTATGCGCACACGCAAGAGTGTTTGGGACCCGGAAGAGCTGATTTATACTTCACATTTACGCTTCTGACGTTTGATGGTTAGCAAAGCACCTCAAAGAAGTCACTTCTAAAGCATCAGAGCCTTTCGCTCACTGCCGCTGTCACAGCTGTTATTCTGCAAAGAGCGTGAACTAACCGGACACTTCTTACATTCCTAATATTATCCTGATTTATAAACCCCGAAAACTTGTACTTACTTTGGTGTGCTATATTGAAGTGAAGTTGGATGCAGTGTGGTGTGGATTGAATGCGGTATCAAGCCTGTGCAAAAGAAATCATGTTAGTGGGACGGTATGTTCTAACACCTCTGTTTTTATTTTGAAACTCCTTTTTAACGTGTACATTTTTTTCAGTACAGAGTGATGGAGCTGTTTGACATGGTGTCATGCAGGGGTGGAATGAAACGAAGTACTGTACTTAAGTATTTCCATTCGATTCTACTTCACTTCTTCTCAGAGGGAAATATTGCACATTTATTTGACATTTACAGTTACTAGTTTTTATGATATATGGTATGATATGCTGCAGTACTATACTACTTATCTACCCAGTGGTGTACAAAGTATCTGCAATTGGCTCAACATTGAAGAACTGCAATGCTCTTATGAATAATATGATATTCTATAATAATATAACACAGTGAAAGGAGCCATTCTGCATAATGAGTACTTTTAGATTTGATACTTTAAGTACATTTTGCTGATAATACTTCTGTACTAAGTAACATTGTGAATTCAGGACTTTTACTTGTAATGGAGTATTTTCAGTCAGTGGTATCTCTACTTTTACTTCAGTAAAGGATCTGAGTACTTCTTCCACCACTTGCGTCATGTGGTGTATTTCTATTGTACGTGTGTGTGTTTCCTGCCTGTGGCTAATTCCTGGCTTTCCCTGATTTATGTCTCGTCTTCGTTTACTTTCCTGTTTCGACTTACTCTGGTAGTCTGTATTGTAAAGGTTTTGAAGGACGCCCATACTCCACCACAAAACAACTCCTGGAATTCTCACATTTATCGTATTAACTGTAGGAGTATTTGAAAATGGATTTTCCTCTCATAGGTCGATGTCGACTCTTAAGCGTGTGACTGACAGGAGGCATTGAAATGGCAGCTGACTGCTCTGAATCAGCATAACTGACACACATGTTTGACGAATCAGTTTAAACTTGGCTGAAGCTATAGAAGATATAAACCTCCTCTGGTTCGATTGGGCAGACTTCGGAAGCAGACTATGTTTAAGGTTCAAGGTTTAAGGTCCTTTGTGGTTGTTCAGTGAAAAATCCCAGGATCTTTTAAAGGAACGGACCAAAATAAATCAGTTATTTTCACCTGAAAATGACGGCTCACGCTGCCAAACGTTGTAGTGTTTTCAGCTAGGAGAGGAAAACACAACAACACTGCTCTACGCCAGTCACCATAAATGAAGTCCTCTCGCAATCAGCTCAGAAAAGAGCTCACGTAACACAAAGTAAGGAGAAAATAAAGTGGGAAGAAAACACACAAAGTAACTGCCTGTGCCATCTCTCTCTAACCGAGTAGAAAAAAAGCCCCAAAATTTAATGGCGAGCATTTGCTCTGCAGGTGATGTTTTCAAAATACAAATTTCATCTGTTTTTTATTAATGAAATTAGTACCAATACATTTACAGATTAAAAAACAAAAATAATGAGCCCTTTTTTTTTTTTTTTATGTGGAAAATATTGGTAAAATAACTCTGTTGAAACCTGCACAGAGTGACGCTCTCGTGGATGTAAACACTGAGGAGGAAGAGTGACGGTGAGAGGGAAGGAGGGAGGATGACGAGCTAGAGAAGAGAGAGTTCATGTTCCTGTATGTCTGTGTCCTCGGGGGATACTATAGTTTGCATTGTAAGCCATATACTCCTTTTTCCTCCTGGTTTTCTCCCTCAGACACACTGGAAACTCCTGTTCTTCCTCATCTCACCTTCCTCTCCTCCTCTCTCTCTCTCTGTCAACAGCTTTTGTCTTCTTCCCCCTTTAATACACGGATGAAAGACTTCTATAGAACTCTGATGTGAATTCTTTCATATGTCACTCTGAAAAATGCCCCAGGCCACACCTTATATGCACACACACACAAACAACCAGCGTCTATGCATTCACACACTGCACAAACCTACGAACACACACTTGTATGTCTGCACACACACATGCCCACACAACTAAAACAAAGAACTTATGCATATTTACACACACACACACACACACACACACACACACACACACACACACACACACACACACTCACATATGCACACAGAGCCATGCAGGAACTTTAACACCCACGCACATGTACACACACACATACTCGCATACATAGCGATCACAGCCAGGACACACCCTATTCTCTGTCCATCTGTGTAAATACATTAACACTGGAGAGTGACAGGAGGGTGTGTGTGTGTGTGTGTGTGTGTGTGTGTGTGTGTGTGTGTGTGTGTGTGTGTGTGTGTGTGTGTGTGTGTGTGTGTGTGTGTGTGTGTGTGTGTGTGTGTGTGTGTGTGTGTGTGTGTTGGTTAGCCTTTTTACGAGATGTGCAGGAGTTAGACGTGACGATTGATACGTGTTTGTGTGGTAATACGGCTGCCAGCAGCCGGTTAGCCTAGCTTAGCACAAAGACTGGAAACATACCTATCAGCACCTCTAAAACTCACGTATCAACACGTTTGTTTAAACCGCGCTAAAGTGGAAGTGTAAAAATGACACATGATGGTTAAGCTGACCACTTCTCCACTGTTAGGACATCAGAGCGGCATCAATCTTCTTATCTAACTCTCAGCAAGAGAGCAAATACATTTGTCGATGTCGTGTCTGCACGTGCTTCATAGGGAACAGGGTTTAATAGTAACTTAACTTGTTTTTTCCAAAGTAATGGTGAAAGATGGAGAGCAGAGAACTGACAGAAATTCTACCACTGGACCATCTCTGGGCATGTGGGCCATTTATTTGTGTCTACTGGCGTGACCCTGAGGCTTCAGGCTTCATATTTCTTGTCACTGTCACTATTTTATGCTGTTTTCTTCTTCTTCTTCTTCTTCTTCTGCCCCCACATTTACCATAGAAGGCCACAGTGAGCTAAAGTCTCAGGACCTCTTAAATCTTGTCATACCGACTTTCCCGCCACATGAATGGTTAACATAGATGCAAGCACAAATACACAGCCACAATTACAAATACACAGCACACGCACTCATTGGCCACAGACGTATGCACATTGACCAGAATGCATCCACAAAAAAAAGAGAAAAAAAAGAAAGCATTGACGCTCACACTCCCCCGTCTTGTAGATTTATGTACGGGTTAGATAAATCAGTCAGAACCTGACCCCATGCACCATCAGTCATTATCTGCTCTCTGGCCATGAGAAATTTAAATTCCACTCAAAATGTTGTTTAAATGATGTTTTATAGCCCAAAAATGGTTTGCAGGCCTCATCCTTTTTTTTTTTCATTGGACAATGCATGAAATCAGAGCAGCACCAACACTTTACAACGCAGATAAAGAATAATTATGGGATTTGTTTATATCTCGTCTGACTCATGGCCGATTTTCATCCGCCAAGATGAGATGATCGTAAAATGATGATGATGAGTTTTGTAGCCTGATTTATTTTTGTCGTTATTGTCGATCTGGGAAACTGAGCTCGGCTCCATTTTTATCATGATAGGATCCAACTTTTTGCACAGTACCTTTTTTAAAAAACACTCCGATAAAGCAACCGCACCCATTACCTATGAGGTCATTTAGGTAGTTTATGGTGGGTGAGCCTGGGAGCCTGAAATCATGTCGAATCGTAGAAATATTGCGAAACAATTTGGGAATTAATTGGTTTTCCATCAGCGATGTTTTCACAAAAGTTTAGGCCACCTGTGGTCACCTGGAATCATGGAAAAGTTTAGTTCTGTAAATACATAAAATCATTAATCACCCCCATTCTCCATTTTGGTTGAAGCATCACTGTGTGCCTGTGAGCGCATTCAAATGTGAATTTCTGTGCAGTAGCTCTATATAACCTCATGCAGCTCACTGAAGAATGCAGACATTTGTTATATTTAGTGGTCAACACTACAATTGGAACAGAAGTGGTTTGACGTTTTGGGAAACATGCTCTAAGTGCTGTATTTGTTGTAGCAACAGGGAAGCCATGTAGGTTATTTCAGGCCTGGATTCATTTATCTGCTGTTTAAATGCAGAAACAATGTACTGTAGTGCCGCTTTCTCCCTGCTGCACAATCTGCAGTTAGTTTTGGTCCACATCTGTGACTTCTTAGGTTTTCACAACTCCAAAGCAAGCAGCAGCCACTACCACTGAGACAAGTCGGTGTGGAAGTTCCTCACGCTGCGATTTGTCTCCTCAAGTGTGTTTTATGATCACGTCGTTCATGTACATCGCTGACACTCGCGTCTCATGTTGACACAGGGATCATTTATTGGTGTCAAAGTGCAAGCCAAAAAGCACGTTTATCACGAGTCAGTCTCTCATGTGGAGCGTCTACATCCTGGTGAGAAGCTGGTCCGTGAGGCTGCCCTCCATCCCTGACTCCTCCACCAGCACCTTCCTCTGGAACTCCTGCAGGGGGAAGTGTGAAGAAAGTAAGAGAGCAAAATGAACCGATTGAACGGCTCCACCCTTTTGACTCACTATTAACAGTGTATATGCTGAATGGTCGAGGAAACAATCAGACAAAATATCTGTGGTCAGCAAACATGAAGACTGATAGAGAGCAGTAATCGCAACCGCTCTGTAACGTGAGGATGTCTGATAAATAGCTTGCCTCGGCTCTTTTAGAAAAGCTTCTGTATTCCGCAGCAGCTTTGAAACATTAGAAGCCGCCACACTGTGGTGTTGAGTCTCAGAGCACTACAGTGAGCTGTTGCATGTCGAACAGCTGCCCGCTGGGTGATTTGTCAGCTGCACATTTGACATCGACAGTTGTCTTCAGATTCATTCACCGTCACCATACAGATCATCTCACCCTGAATCTCCGGAGTCTTGCCAGTCTGTCTTGCAGAGTCTTCTCCTGGCTGGAGGTCAGCTTTGCTACATGGGTCCGCCACTGCTGCTCTTTCTCCTGACACATGGGGGATATGCAAAGTTAAGGGCACCTTCATTGTGCACGACGAGATGCCGCTTTAAAGCTGCAATGTTTTCCTAGTAACAATGGAGCAAATGACCAAGCGTGAAGTCAAGGTAATTTATCTCAGCGATGGACCGACTTTTATCACCGACTCTGCAGTTACCCACAATACAACGTAATATTCTGAGAAAAAAACTCAATGTCCGAGATTAAACAAACAAAACAAAAACAATCCTCTGTGATTACAGAGTTATACCTTTGTGAGAAAAAACTCTTATTCTTTTGTTCTTTAAGATTAAAGTCACAAATTTATAAGAAAAAAAAACTAGAGTGCAATCGTTTTTTTTTCTCGTAAATGTGTGACTTTATAATGTAAGAGAATATATTCACCACTTTAATTTCAGAAGATATCGGAGTTTTTTTCTCTCTATACAATTGCCAAAACTGAGCTAAAAAGAGAGTGAACATGGACATTGGATTTCCCGGGAGGCTAGAAACGCGACTCCGAATGAATGCTACTGTTGCACCGCCTCTGCTGGGTGTGCTCTCTCATCATCGCATCACATGGTATTGACATAGCATCTGTATCTGGATACGTTATCTGGATAATGACGATCGACCCGCAGGCCTTTGCATTCACCCGCGGCATCGATAAGCACTCTCGCTATCTTAACTCTGCAGCGGCACATACTCAGGTCATTTGCTCTAGATGGTAGGAGGACATAAAATCCATAGCTGTGGCGAGTCTTTGATTATCCTGCAAACTATCTGCAGTTATCTGTCCTGGTCCACCTGTCTGATAGAGAGTGAGATGCTAATGGCGCTTTTGGGGCGGTTTAGTTCATGATCCCAAATCTTGAGTATGACTGGTCAGCATCTCAGTTCTGAAGGGTCTTGGGTTGAGCTAAATGCTTTGTTGTTGAGTCAAAGACAAATCTCATTGGAGAAAGAGAAGTTCTAAACTCGTCATATAAAGCTTTAACAATGGTATACAGATTTTTGAAATGTAACACTTTATACACACAACATATATATAATGCTCCATATTAAACAAAAAAAAAAAAAAAAAAAAAAAGCACAAATATCAGGACTCCCATTTCACAGCTGCAAACCAGCTTTGGGAAGGAAAAACAAAGTTATGTAGACAAAGAAAACACCCACAGTCCCTCACGCTAAATCCTCTCTAATATCTTGAAGCTTCGTAGGATCATTTTGAAGGTTACAAACTTCCCCTGATACATTGATATAACAGTATACATTCTGCTGGGGCTGCACCTCTGAGCCTCAAGTAGGCGTGTTCATGTGTGTGTGTGTAGAGAGGTGTGACTGTGTGTGTGTGTGACAGTGATGAAAAGTGCTCGGCCTGCTGGATGTGTATCCCTGACCTCAAATTGGACTCTCTTGGATCCAGTTTCCTGCCGAGTGTTTGTGTGTGTTTCCATGTATAATTTTCGTGTGTGTGTGTGTGTGTGTGTGTGTGTGTGTGTGTGTGTGTGTGTGTGTGTGTGTGTGTGTGTGTGTGTGTGTGTGTGTGTGTGTGTGTGTGTGTGTGTGTGTGTGTGTGTGTGTGTGTGTGAGGGAGAGAAAAACTGAAATCTTAGGAGTTTGTGTATGAAAGACTTTAAACAGTTCAGATGAGATACATGTGAGATGGTCGAGACCAGTCGCTCTCAATGGACAGCGCCTGTCATCAATTAACATTTCTGTCATGGTGTGTGTGTGTGCGTGTGTGTGTCGGGGGAGCAGTAACATGCACACACACACACACTTTCAGGCGAAAAATCAGGACATTCTTTCCAAAAAAAGGCCCTGAGTTGAAAATTTGCATGTGGACATTTGAATGATTACTTCTTTCGTGTTCTGTTCACGCTTGTTTGTCTTCATGGCGTGTGAAGAGGGAGTAGCGCTCTTTGAACAAATGGCCTCAGACTGGTGGTCACTGACAAATTGTGTGTTAATACTTGTTTTCTGTCTCCGATCCAATCACAACATCATGGTGGCAATTTGCCATCTGGCCTGTGGAGTTGAGTGTCAGTGTGCAGAGCAGTCAGAGGGTCTGCAGATCGAAAACACACAAACTTATTTACTAGCCTACTGCCATTTATTGGTATAGCAGGTTATTTATCTTTGAGCCCAGTTTATCTAATTTGCATTACATGCAGCTAAATAAGATCTAACACTTGAATAGTGCATTCGTGTAGAGCAGGGCTACATGTGAGGAAATGCATATTAAATGAAATGAAATAGATTACTATATGCTAACATCAACACATTAACATGCTCACAATGATAAACGCTAATATGCTGATGTGTAGCAGGTTGCATTGTTTACCATGTCAACCAGCGCAGTAGCGCAGTCAATTGCTTTATAACTAAATACCTGCAAAACTGCGTTTAATGCCAAAGTAATGGACATTAAAAAAGGAAAAGTCAAAAGTAATTGGGATTCATTGTCTGGGATCCATGGATATCTGTAAGAAATTCGATGGCAATCCATCCAATAGATATTTCAGTCTGGACCAGAGTGGTGGACCGACCAACAGAGCGACTGTCCCATCCCCAGAGCCACCCTGCTAGCACGGCTAAAAGTCTAGTATTTATTTGGTTGCTTTAGTTTTTAGGTTTTCAGGAAATCCCGGTGGGTTTCAGTTGGCTACAGCCTACTGCTTTAAACTGGGATAAACCTCTTGATAATGGTCTTAGCCGGTTTACTGCACTCTTACTGGTCCAGCCCAGTCCAGGTAAAGGCTATACCTGGGTTCTGTTGGTATACAACAACTCTATTGCATGTAATTACTGTGACTGAATTGATTTGTCTTTAGTTTAGTGTCGTAAATTCCAAAGAATTCATTAATGGAGTCTGGTGTAGAAGTAAGGATTCCCAGGAGGCTTTGAGAATTCTTTGGAGCTCAGCTCAATGTCGTCCATTAGAATTGGAGGTATGAAACTGCGCCTGCACTGTTATCAGATGGCAGAAAACCATCCAGAGAGTATTTAGTGCAGAGAGAGATGTGGTGATGTGATGGTGCCAATAAAACACCATGCAGCTTAACAGCATGGCACCGTAAAGTGCATAGGTTACAGTACATAAGTGTAGAAGGCTGTCTCCAAGTGATTCAGCCAAGATGAATCAGAAGTTGAACGTTGAAAATGAAGAAAAAAAAATGCTGCTTCAACTGTGTTCACGTCTCATAACTTTTGGAGAAAAGAGCCTCAGATTTCTGTTGATGTCAGATGTTTACGTAAGACCAGTATAGTAATGTAGTTACACAAAAATGCTTTTCCTGCTTGCTTGTTGTTGTTTTGTTTTTTTTGAGTCACTCTGCACGTTATGTTAACAAAATGGGTTGGTTTACATTTCTACTTACTGCCTCTCTTCCAGAGAACTAAATTGTAAATGGCATTAAAATGTATCCTAAAGGGATGCTTTTTTTTCGGGGGAAGTTTGGTCTAATTTGTTGTTATTTGAGGGAAGCAGTTGTTCATTCAAACCTGAATGTTTCTCTGGAATCCCTCTGGCTCAACTGTGGCGTTCCAGCTGTGTGTGTGTGTCCGGAGTAATGCTTGTCCAAAAGTGGCACTCTGTGTGTGTGTGTGTGTGTGTGTGTGTCCATGCTTGGGTTGCTGTGCATCTACTACACATGCAGAAGTGTATTTGGGTTCATACTCGTAAGTCATGGAGTCTGTGTGTGTGTCTGAGGTTAAGTTGGGGTTCAGTGGAAAGTACATTCCATACTGAGGTGAGAGTGACTGTCGTCTCTATCAGGGTAAATGTTGTCATCAGCTTCCTGCCGTGTGTGTGTGTGTGTGTGTGTGTGTGTGTGTGTGCAGCGGAAACACTGACAACAACAACAGCCCACTTCCCTTGTTGACCTCACACACTCTTGTCAGAAGCGCGGCGGCTGCTCAAAGCACACACAGCTGTTTTGTGTGTGTGTGTGTGTGTGTGTGTGTGTGCATTCCATGTCCATGAGGATGTCCATCTGTTTTGGCAACTTTGTGTGTGTGTGTGTGTGTGTGTGTGTTTGAATGAATCTGCAGTATGAAAACACTGCTACTTTTTCAAAATGCCAAAAGTGTGTTTCTGCTGCTATTAGATGTGCTGCGACATGTGTGTGTGTGTGTGTGTGTGTGTGTGTGTGTGTGTGTGTGTGTGTGTGTCTATGTTTAGCGCCATGAATTGTGAGTGATGTTGGAGGCTGGCAGCCTGGCAGACAGAGGGCCAGAGTTGTGTTTCCATGGAAGTGAATTTGATTTTGCCGCGAGCGTTGAAGTGAACCTTGAATTAGCGATATTGATCGGGCGTCCCACTGCTGCCTGATCGTTCAGCCCGCTGATTCCATTAAGCTGATTACGAACAGCCTGGTCTCACCAAACTTTAAGCGTCTTAAAATGTTTGATGTTTGCTAATTAAGACGAAATGCTTTGGGATGATGCTGGGCGGAGTCTGGGCACCAAGTCCTTGGTTTGACTCTGGCTCAGGAGATGGTGGAAAAACAAAAATATGACAAGAAGGGATCACGGGCTAGAATCCAAAATCTCAGGTATTTTCTTCGCTTCAGAGCTTGGTTTCCAATAAATAGTGCTGACAGCCAGGACGATCTATCATTACACCAATCAGCTCAATGTACTACTGCTTGGCTGCTGGGTGAAACCTGTGTGTGTGTGTGTGTGTTTATTGGCAAGAGTGTGTCCTCGGAAAAATCAAACGAGAGCTGCTGAGGCTGAGCTGGTGTCATTTAGCGTTGGGCAGATGTACAGACTTGTAGAGTGTGTATCACCCGTGTGTGTGTGTGTGTGTGTGTGTGTGTGTGTGTGTGTGTGTGTGTTTGCGTGTGTGTGTGTGTGTGTGTTTGCGTGTGTGTGTGTGTGTGTGCACCTTCTTGCTCTCATCTATTGCTTGGAGTCTCTCTTTTTCCTGCTGCTCCCTCACAAGTCGCCAGCGGACCTGAAACACACACACACACACACACACACATATATATAAACGCTTACACACATCATAAGTGTTATTTCGTTTAGTGGAGTGTAATAATAGTGGGTTTTGTAATATTCAGAGACTTATCTCTTACCCTCTCTTCCTTTTTGTCTCTCCAGTCGTCCTCCAAAGCTCCGGCTCCTTCCGGCGTCTTCTCTGACATTCCCAGAAAGGCATAGTCCTCCTCTTTACACAAACCTCTCATTGACTAGAACCAGAAAAGCCACCATTCATCAGATGTGATACTTGTTTACATCTTTCTCCTAGATTGAAATTGCCTTGAGCCCTTGTCTGTACTGCATGTATGAACCGTCTCCATATTGACTCCTCTTGTTTTAATGACAGCTCAATAAAAAGTATTCACCCCCCCCCCCGTGGGGAGTTTTTATGTTTTATTGTTTTACAGCCTTGAATCAAAGTGGATTTAATGTGACTTTTTTGACAAAGTGAAAACATCTCTACAAAGTGATCTCAATGAATTATAAATGACATACATGATGTAACCTTTAATAGGACACACCTAAATCATTACCGGTGCAGCCAATTGCTTTTAGAAGTCACATAATCAGTTAAAGATTAGCTGTGTGTAGCCAAGGGGTTTCAACTGACTGTAGTATAAATTAAAGCAACACAGTGATGGTTTACAGTGATTTTAGAACAGCTAAGGGGCGCTGTTCAGCACAACGAGGAGCCGAGTGCCTAATACCCCTTAATGGTCCTAAAATCACTGCTAACCACAGCCTCGCTTCTGGCTTTAATAAAGCAGTTACTACATGTACCTGGCAAAGCTTCATAAAATACACGCACAGCAATAAAGGATGCAATAATTCATTGATAACAAATAATCATTCTTCCGCCAAGCAATGTAGTTCTTCAGCGAGATTTAGGTTGTGATGTCACAACTATACAGCTACTGTAGTGTTTGGAGGTTGTTCAGTTTGTCTAAAACGGCTTGTTTCAGACAAACAGGGAGGAGGGGGGAGCTGAGGGGCTGCATGAAGGGCCAGGAGGAGATAAAGAAGGACTTTTTTTTTAACTGTGTATCATGCAAAGCTACTCTAGTGGAGTCCCAGAATAAAGACAGAATATGGGAACTTTAACCCTTGGTGGTGGGATGTTTTGTTGCCGCCTTCTCTGCGAAGTTATTTCACTACTCCAACTAAAACGTTGTTGCTAATGATAAACTCGGGATCTTTCAACAGTCACCAGGATCGGCTGATTGGTGGATCATTGACGTACCAGTTAAGCCCCACACGTAGGCCAACATAACTGCTGAAACCACAGAGTTCACCTTTCCCATTTTTCACAGCGGCATAAAACTGATGGGGAGCCCGCTTTAGCTCCATTTCGGTGATTGTTTTAAAATCAATAGGCAGATCTTTCTCGGCAGACCAGGTCCCATAGTCTGTGTAACAACTTCATTTCTTGACTGTTCCAGCTCTTCAATTTCTCTCTCATTCATTTCAGTATCTCCTTTCTTTTTTTTTTATCTTCCTCCTCTATCCATCTTTTTCCACCTCTCACCCGTGCGTAGCCCTCCCCGTAAATCAAAATTCACAACAAAATCTGACATTTTGAAACAATTAGTTTTGGCAGTAACACGTATGTAATGCGGTCACAGGTGTGTGTTTATAGAGTACAGCTCAGCTAATCATAATCAAGGGCCGGAACTATCCGTTTTATAACACCTGGCAAACCTCAACCATGAATACAAATGACAAACTCCAAGCAACTCGGTGAGAAAGTCAAGCAAAAAGCAAGAGTCAGGGGATGGATACAAGGACAGGATGTCACTGCACATCATCATAAATATACTGTAGCGTTCTCAGCGTGAAGCATGGAGGGGGCAGCAAGGCTGGAAGGCTTGTGAAGGTAGAGGTTAAATTGAATGCAACTACACGCAGGAAAATCCTGCATTACTATGAGCCCGAGCACAAAGCCAAAAGTACACAGGAATGGCTGGAAAACAACAATGTTAATGTCCAGGAGTGGCCCAGGGAGAGTCCAGATCTCAATCCAGTTGAGAATATTTGGCTGGTTTTGAAAACAGCTGTTTGCTCACTATCCCTATACAACCTGACAGGCCTTGATCAAAGACGAAAGGGGAAAAATTGCAGTGTCCAGATTTGCAAAGGTGATTGAAACCCATCCACACACAGCTATCTTGCCTGTCCACACTCAAGGTGCATCTGCTAGATACTGACTTGAATGTGTTGAATACTTCAAATACTGCAAATGTTGTATTTTGATTTTTTATTCATTTGGAACACTTTGTAGAGATCTGAAAAATGAAACATCCAAGCAGGGAGAATTCTTTTTATAGGCACCGGTCCTGAATATGAAAAGTGGGCCTGACTATAAATCAACTTTCAAATGGGGAGATTGTATATATTTGAATGGAAATACAGAAGAGTTACAATTTAGGAAAAAAGGAAAAACCTGATTGTGCTGAGATGATAATGCCCCCCATCCGCAGGGCATAAGGGGGTCAATGAGTAGTTTGATGAGTTTGAAAATGATGGGAATCATATGCCCTCGCAGTCACCAGATGTCAACCCAAATGACAAAATACAGTTGTGGAACAAATCCACTGTGGAAATTGAGGCTGTTAACTTGATGTTTACTGGCGTTCTTTTATTGGCTCTTTTTTCGGACAAAAAAAACCCCCAGTTTGGTTCCACTGAATGATACTTTGATTGACGTGGGATCGATAAGGAACGAATACATTACAGGCACTTGCAAAATGGCTTCAACTGTTTTAGTAACTGCAACCCTATCCATGTTGTCTTTACAGTCAAGGTGCTCCCTCGATTCCAGCAGTTCATAACATACCTTTGACATGGGAATCCCTTGAAACCTTTTCAAATGGGTCATCTTAATTCAGGGCAGGTCTGCTGCTCATGACACACAGATATTCACAGTTTAATTGATGAAGTCTTGCTGATTTTGAGGCATTTACATCATGTTCTGCAACTATTCCAATGAAGAAATTGACATTCATATATTTTAATTTATTATTTATGAATTATTATTTATTTTATTATATTTTTACATTGAAACATATAATCAAATATGTAGTATTTATATAGTATAATATGTAGGGGAAATAAACTCTAATAAGGTCACACTAATCAAAACTGTGCACAATTAAAAGTCAATCAATAACTCACCTGCAGGTCAACACTGACTGTGTTCTCTCAAACCTGTGTCTGTGTCCGCTGTTCTGATCTCTTGTTGCTTCACTCTGATTGTTTCCTCTCTGTTCAGTTTCTTGTGTCCTGCCTTCTTCTCCGACCGAGAGTCCCAGCAGCAGGTTTCAGATCAGAACTATAGAGGTTCTTATACAGTGACGGCACGCTGCCTACATGCTAGTTATTTCCACAGTGCAGTGACAGAAGTGCCACTGTCCCACTAATAAAGAGTCAAGAAGCCAGAAGAGCGTAATGGATAGTTCTGAAGTTCTTTTTTTAATTGGGTGAGATCAGTCTGAGGGCTCCGGATGCTGTACCACAACATTTACCAATACGCCACATAGGTGTTGTGTGTCATCTGGCTATTGAGCTGCTAGCCCTAAAATAATTGTTGTATCGTCACGTTATATTCTAAACTCTACGGAAAACAGCACATTTGATTGATACCACTCTCGTGCCTGTACAGCAAATATGAAGCTACAGCTACAAGCCAGTTAGCTGAGCTTAGCTTAGCAAAAAGATTGGGAACAAGTTGTGGTTTTAAGGGAACCACAACTTGGGGTTTTGTGCCAGTGGCAAAAAGACTACCAAAAGCTTCAGTTTTTGTGTGGATTGAACAAAGGCGTTATAATATGTTTATTAGTGGGCTTCAGAGGTGCTAGGCAGAGTTTGCTATCTTTGGACGGAGCCAGATTAGCTGTTTCCAGTCTGTATGCTAATGTAAGCGTAAAGACGTGAGTAGCATCAATCTTCTCATCTACCTCGGGGTGTAACGAGGCTGATATACTAAGTTTGGGATATTTTATTTGCTTTTATACTTAAAGCACAGCTCTCTGCGCAGAGTGCCATCAATCCTCGTTAGCACTGTAAAAATGCAGCTTCAGTTTTATTTACAGCCTGCTTTCTGCTGCTGCATTTCCCCTCCGGGATCAATAAAGTTCATCACGTCCTCTTATCTTAATTAATAGCACTTTCAGCAGGCTGCTAATAAGGAGCCTGACAGCCGCATCAGCAGCTGCTGTGATGGATATACAGTAGATGTTCAGAGTGTTTCCGGTGAATTCGCTCTTTCACTGCATTGGCACGTTTATGAAAAACAGGTCTGGGAGCTGGTACACTGCTGATGGATCAGATGAGATCAGATCACCACGCCTGACCAAGAGAAGTCAAGACAGTTTACTTTACGTGTAAATGAGAAAACACAGTATAAATTATGACTGTGTGTGTGTGGGATCAAAGGAAGGTGCATTTTATGTACATTATTTGTTCTTCATGAGGTGTAACATTTTCATCTTCCCACTGTAGATTAATGTATGTTAAACAGCAATAAATAGGTTTTTATAGGTTGTTAACCCCAGAACAAACTCAAAATGAGAAATCATGGCAGAACTCTGGCAGGCCTGGAAACCCTATGAATAATGTCCTCTTTTAGTGTGTGTATGTATGAGCCCTACACACAAGATTCCTAAATCAAAGCCATACTGTGACATGGTCAAAACATTTGGTTGGTAAATCAAAGATGTAATGATTTTGTAGTAGTTTTAACAGTCAAACATGCCTGAAGAGCTCATTACGCAGAACTCAATCTGCAAACAGTTCCCTAAAACTTTATAACTGCATCAAGCTAGATCTAAACATAAGGATGCAATAAGCAGGATGTCATAAATCACACAGTACATCCTTAGAAGGTAGAACACTTATGGTGTCCACATGTTTTTAAAACGGAGAGGAACACACACACTCACACCTCGAGCTACTATCCAACATCACCTCACACAACCTCTGTACATTCAGCACCCTCAGAACGAGCAACAAGCTGTGATCTTTGACCTTCGGTCCCTGAACATACCCGATGTCCTGGCATCACTCATCAGCCTGCTCAAAACAGGAAACGGCTCTGGCCTTTACATGCTTCTCCCAGTGAAATACATGAAATAAGCAGTAAGCAAACCAGAAACATTTATTATACAGGTGTGACTTTAAAATTGGAGTGATTCATTAGAGGTTATACAGCTCATTTGCAATCATTAATGAGCATTTGTTTCGCAAGAAGCGTCTAGAATACAATGGGCGACACTGATAGTTCACATTGCAAAGAACACGGTGTTAAGCTCCATAAATAGCCTTTGTCATTATTACCAACTTGGATTCGTGTGTGCCACTGTAATACATTTTTAATGACACAACTCTTCACGTGGTCTTATTTGGGGACGAAATGCAGAGAACAGGGGTACTTCTATTTTGGCTTCGTCTAAAAACCTCTGCTGCATCTATAGACTTCTGCAAATTTGAAGTTCCTGCAACAGAATGGATGCCTGAATTCCCTGACTTTTGAAACACATTTGAGTAACACAGTGTGAAAAGTTCTTAGGCTTATCAGTACCTTAAGAGTCATAGGTTTGGTTGTGTATTTTGAAAGGGAAATTACTTTAGGTTCAAATCAGAACCACAAAGTCCCACTGGGCCTGAGCTCTTGTTTCCATCCTTATCCGACCATCCGTGTCACTGTGGCAGCAGGCTAAGCATGGTACCCCAGATGTCCTTCTACTCAGTCACATCCTGCAGCTTCTCCAGGGGGATCCCAAGACATTTGAGACTGTCCTCCCAAGAAAAACGACGGAATCAACATACGCCATCAAAACAACATATGTTTACAAAGCCCTCTGGCAGCAATAGTAAATATGACTCTCATCCATTGGGTCAGGTGACATTATTATATAGCAACAAAGTCTGCATAGGGACGAGGTTAGGGTGGATGGTTGGGTCAGTGATCTCTAACATGGGAGTACCCTTACCTTAACAAATTACATATTTTATGATCCCTTTCCCTAAACCTCACCAAGTTGTTTTTGTGCCTAAACCAAACCTTAATCATAGTGTTGTCACATGATAAAATAGATGCATTTGTCAACAGTGATTTGTAACGGTTTTGGAAGACACAGTCAAATGATGTTGGGCCATCAGATCAGCTTCTGTTGTTCTAAAGGGCATTTACAAACTACGCATTTTGTTAAATTTGGAATACTTGCTGAGACATTCCTAGGCCAAACAGGATATATAATCCCTCCAGCATGCTAGGGGTGAGTCTCTTCCCAGTTGGCATGCTCGTAAAACCTCTAGGCATCTAGGAGGCATCCTTACTAGATGCCTGAACCATATCAACTGACTCCTTTCAATATGAAGTAGCAGTTATTGCTCAGCTCCCTTTTCACCACAACATAACTCCTGATGCCGCACCAAGTAATCTGTTGATCTTGCACATCTTTCCCTTGCTCGTAAAAAAAAGGCCCCCGGCATACTTGAACTCCTTCACATTGGGTAGCAATTCTAGTGTTGAGCCGCTGAATCCAGTTCATTAATTGACGGACACTGAATGGCTTTGCGAGAAAGGGCTGTCATGTACTGATGTACACAGCTGCAGAGACACTTTGACAGCTGTTTTAGATCGGACAAAGAGCGTTGTAAAGCCACACAAAGTGCAGAGGTCGACTGAAGTGACCCAAGACCAAAGTGCATCACAGCTGTGGCATGATGCCTGCGTGACATCACATCCTTTTTCATTCCAAAGATCTAATTTGTTCCCTGAAATCAGATGTGAGCGGGCTGCTGTGTGGTGACCTGGAGTGACTCTGTGGAAGCTCTTGTCATGACAGAATCCTTACACGCCTTGTGTCTTAATGCCTGATCCCTCAGCCACTAAGTTGTGCACAGCAAGAGACTTAACTCCCCCTCAGTACCCATTGTCCAGCACAGTTCCAAACCCGAACTCCACCCGCAGGACACTCACTGTAGTGCAAGTGTTCGTGTGTGTTTGGGTGTGTGACCTCACAGATGGGGACCACAGGGGTCTGGAACTTCCTTCTTTGTCTTTGTGCAAGTGTATGTGTTTGTGGGTGCAGATCCTGTTCTGTTATACGAGGCAGTGTAGTGTTGTAGGATACCGTTGTTGGCAGTGAAACAGGACAATCTCCTGACCTCAATCTCTCTTAGGGCAGGAGTGTGTATTAGTACTTGGATGTGGTTGTATGTATGTTGGATGCACATGGCTGTGTGGGACAATATTCAGATCCTTGCAGAAAGACTGGATTTGCATCAAACATGCATGTTTGGGGGCCCAGGAGTCCCTTATGACTGCACAAACATTCATCTTCCCCATTTCAAACTATGAGGTGGACAAGACTAAACCCACCTGAACATGTTGAATTTGTCTTCCAGCGAAATCATTTCTTCAGGTTATTATCTTCCTCAGATGGGCATGGCACACTTGGCACAGATTTAGGAGGCATACCTCTGGCAACAGCAACCCCTCTACAGTCTTGGTGAATAGAATTTTGTTTGTGGTCAAAAAAATGTCAACCTCATGGTGGCACTAGAGGAAAAGTCAGAGTCATTGGGATTCTGGGCACCATGGATGCGTGTACCAAATTCCATGCCAATCCATCTAATAGTTATAATATTACATAATTATAATATTTCAGTCTGGACCAAGGTAGTGGACTGACCGACCGACAAACTGATATTGACATTCCTAGAGCCATGCCGCTAGCAGGGGTACAAATTCATCAGTAGTTTCCAACGGTAACAAGGCTACTCTGGATAATCCACAGACCGTGCCATAACAGTTTACATTGGAACTACATTCTACCAAAGAAATGGCCTCCATGGAAATCGACGTTGTGTTCCATGAAATGTCCAGAGATACAGGGACACTTTTTGTTGATGTAGCTCATGTTTTAGTTATATTAATATATATATGCTTTCCAGAAAATTCATACCAAATAAGTAAATATAAATCTTCCACTTGATGCATGTAACAGGAAGAATATACATTTCAGTCAAGTTTGTCTGGTAGCCAGACTCGGTGATTAATGACCCCATCCCTACGTGAACTGCAGTAAAATTAATTATATTTCTCGTGGCGATCCATCTGCCTTAGAGACCGGAGTTGCCATTTTTTGTTACTTGCAAAGATAAACACAAGGTTTTATGACCAAAACTGGGGCACTCAAGCTGTGAGAGAAACAGACGAGGTATTATTTAGAGTGACCGGGTTATGACTCCACTTCAACAGGGACTAAAATAACATTATGTCAGAGAGTTGTGGGAACAGGAGGGCTGTGGAGAGGATCTCTGTCTCTCCGCTGAAGCTGAGAGCTCACATTTAACATCTGACACCCTTGTCCTCTGTTAAACATGGGATACAGACCAGTCATATAGAACATGACACACTGCAAAAACACCTATAAAGTCCTAATCCTGAGCTGTAAAGATTTTAAAACAACAAGCACACAAGATTCCATAGAGGGTAAATATATAAATGATTAAATATCATAACAAGCTTAAGAAAATGGAGGAAAGACCCCAGTAAAAACAATTTACAGTATGTAATGTAATTTTTCAAGGCAACCTGAGACGTCAGAGGAGTCAGTGCTTTGGCATTGAGAGATATTATGAAAACAAGAGTGTTAGCCATTGAATTCCCTCTGCACCATAAAGTAGCAGCTATTACGGAAGTCCACCTTGATGTATTAGCCTGGATTCATCCTGCATTAGTGCTGTCAGACACTCAGCCAGACGGTCCTCTCTTTAGTGTTGCACACAGGCTTTTTGCACATTTCTCATTTAGAAATTACTACTTTTTTTTTACTTCTCTGTGACCAGAAAACTTCCCCCGTCTGGCTCAAAGTTAATATCACATTTGATTGATTCAGACTGTCCTCAGTGCAGTCGTATGTTCACTGTGTTGCTTAGTTGAGCATGTCACATTCAGCACAAAACAAGCCCATACAAGCACTCTGCATAAGGTTAATGGCTCAGCGGCCTACTGTTTGCGGCTGAGTTATCAGATTAGGATTGCGTCTGCGGGTTTTTCTGTCCGTTGAAAGGCTTTAACGAGGAAGTAACTGTGCATCAAAGCTGAGCTGACAATGGTGATTCGCAGTCGGTTCACTTTGACATTGATAAAGAATGATTTGTACGTGTACCTCGAGCCTACAGTCATACACGGCCAGCCAATTAAAGTTATTGGGGGAATACAAATATTTTGGGGTTTACATTGACAACAAAAATTGAGTGTTTTTGATATCCTCGAAGTCTTTTATAGAGAGCATCATGACATTCTGCATCTTCTGTTGGCATGTTAATGTTGTCCAGGAGAATTTGCCAAAAGACTGTCAGCAAAACAATAGTTACTAAGCAAGCCAGCCTCAGTGACATCTATACAGCCCAAGATCTCTCTTGGCAGCTCTGTGAGGCTATACTGATGCTAACATGCTGATGTTTAGCAGGTATAATGTTTACCATGTTCACCATTTTAATTTACTGCATGTTAGCCTGCTAACATTGGCTAATTAGCACTAAAAGCAAAGTATGTGAATGTCATTAGTTTTATATTGGTATTTGGCCATCACCAAAGTCATTTCAATTCATTCTGAGGGGGATACGAATGTCTGCACACGATTTCATGGCAATCCATCCAATAGTTGAGACATTTTCCTCAAAACCACAAATGTCAACCTCATGTAAAAAACCGCCAAAGTCCTTACAATTAATCGTCTGTGAACCATGAATATCTGTGCAAAACTTTTGTGCTAATCCATCGCGTAGACATTGAGATATTTCACTGGATAATTGGAAACTTTGACCAGATGGTGGTGATGAAGGAAAAGCCAGGCAATCATGCAACAACTATTGGATAGATTGAGTTCTGTTGAGAGATTTCAGACGTGGCTATCCCTAGAGCCAGGCTGCTAGCATGACTTTATTGAAAGATTAACACTACACCCACAATGTCCCTTGTTGCTGTATTGTTTCTTCTCCATTTATATTAATTAGTTCTTCCCACATGGCGTGGTATCATGTGTGGCCTATATCTGTGGCTTGTTTTTATTGAGTATGTTGTTTTTTCTTGCACTGCAAATCCGTGTCATATTAATCAACTCCGATTATAAAAATATTGGAATTGGCTATTTTTCTCCCATAAAAGAGAAAATCATCAGATGTCTAGAAATTAAACTCTGCTTGTAATTTCCACGGCTTTTGAAATGATTTTCATTATTTTTTAAGAGTGCCCTGACTTGTGCATGAACTCGCTGTAAGTGAATGATGAATGAGTACGTATATTCAAAAAAAGAAACAATTTTCATCTGAATAGTAATAAAAACTTCTAACTGCATCGTAAAAACTCACCATTTAAGAGCAATTAAGTTGAGTTACAAACGATAAAAATAAAAAGTTTTGGAACAGATTTGTAGAAAACAGGGTGATATATTTATTAAAACATGACACAAACAGAAACTGATGCTGATTAATTTCAGACATTTTACCCTGGAAAGATGGCTGCATGTTTGTATCTAGGTTTTTTTTTTTTTTCTTTTTACGACATTCCCTCTGTGTTATTCTTGTCTTTTCTGTGGAGTTTAAAATATTGGAAATAATCTATAAATTTCAAAAACTCTGCCAAACATACACATTAGCTGTATAAACTCAATCCACCTTGAACTCATTGCCAGAGGAAAACAAAAGTTTGTATGCTCAGAGGATTTCCAAACACAATATGAACCTGGACGTTCAGCACATACATGGATTTGGATGGGAGGGAGTCACCAGCCAGCAGACTACACAAACAGACAAGGGTCAGCTTTACTCAACAACAAACATCACGCAGACAAACATCCTTCACTAAAATAGAAACCCGTCACGTTCATTTAATTCTCAGTAAAATCTAAATGGCTTAGGGGAGGTAATTGGGGTGAATAGGGGATCACACAAAGACTCTTTTGATTTATTATTTACTTTTTACACATTTCTCTGATTTTGATGGCCTTAGAAACACATTTGGCTGAATGAAGCAGTAGACATCCATTTATCGCACTGGAGTCAGATCCGGTGGCGTGACTGATCACTGTTTAGGTGCAGGGCGTAATGAAACGTTCATTAAGTATTTAAGATGGAGAACAAGGGAATATCTAATTGTGATGACCTTGGTGAACTACCGCATTAGGCTGACATCCATTTGACTGAGAACTGGTTGTAGCTGGTTGATTGAAGTTCACTGAAGTTGCGTTGCACACACGCACACATATAGCTCCACACGCGGTCGGGGCGTACATTGTTAGCTGGCTAGCTACCACATGTATGGTCAGTAAGCCAGCTGTTAAATTTGGATGATCATGTGCGGTGAAAAAAAGTCTTGATGCATCTTTACGGTTGGGTGTTCTTTGGGACAACAGGACTGGAATTAGTTCAGTTACAAGTGAAATAGGATTAGCAAACAAATGCTAGTCTTAAGTAGCCCAATAATCCTCCATTTGGTGAGCATCGGCATGCTGGACTTGACTGTTTTCTCCTCTCTGTCCAGACCTTTGAAGGATAAGGAACTGCTTTCATCTAGTCAAGTCAATTTTCTTTATAAAGCCCAATATCACAAATCAGAAATTGCCTCTAGGGGCTTCACAATCTGTACTGCACACAACATCCTCTAATCTTAGACCCTTAATTCGGATAAGCAAAAACTCCCCAACAAACCCTTTAACAAGGGGAAAAAAAATGGAAGAAACCTCAGGAAAAGCAGCAGAGGAGGGATCCCTCTCCCAGGACAGACGGACATGCAATAGACGCCGTGCGAATCGAATAGAGCAACATAGTAAAATTACAGTATGGTGAAATCATGATGACGAAATTACAAACAACATAAACATATATGAAGAATGGATCAACTTCTAGGTGGTGCCAAACAGGCTACCTAAATACACAAGAGGCAAAGCTCAAGCACAGCATTCACACATAATCTAACAAGCTTCCTCACAGAGAAAACAGTGAAGAGGTCAAATAAACTAATCCGAGCCTACAAAACATCTCCTGTTACATTCGTGAGGATAATTTCATTTGACTCATCAGGGTGCTGTAAGATTTCTGTTTTCAATAGAAGATGAAAACTAATCTCTCACAGAGATATTTATCTCTTTTCCCTCCCTCCTCTTCCACAACCTTCCATATCTGGCTTCTCTAACATGCCTTGGTACATTTTGTAATTGCCATACTTTGGTACTCTTCTTGCTTTTACTCATGTATTGTAGCTGTTGGGGGACACAGGACCATCCAAAATGCTATCCTCTCAGAAATGTAGCCTGCCAACTTGGTAATGTGATCTGTAAGTGGCACCTTTGAGCGCTGGGTGTGTTGGTGGAGTTGTCATTCAGGATTTGAGTTGACTTGAACTCGTTGTGTTGTTTTAGTGTCAGGCTGTTGATTGGAAACCATTATAGAGGAAATGACAGTCCTTATGGACTCTGTGAGCTCTAAAGCCCTACACAGAGCAGTGCTTTTCGCCCCCATGGTCTCTCTCTTTCTTTCACTCACTCACTCTCTCACACACACACACACACACACACACACTTACACATACATACATAGACCCAGTGGGTGGTCAGTGCTGCGTTTAGCTCCAGATGTTCATGCTACAGGCCAGCTCAGAGACGACCCCACATCTCAGAAAATTTCACCTGCCAATCATCTCAGTGAAAAGCACCTTCTCATTTCCTCCATTTCCTCTTTTCTTATCCCCTGGTGTGTGTGTGTGTGTGTGTGTGTGTGTGCGCGCACACCAATATGGGCTTACCGTCTGCAGCGTACACAGGCCTCCCATTGTCACCCAATTAAATGTCCCCATGTGAGCTTCTCTTAACCGCTGCCAATGTCAATACTGAATGTACTGTAGCTTAAGAATTCCTTAAGACTTTGTACGTTCCTTTTGATCAAGCATTTGGCAACGCCTCTGTTTTTCTTTTGCCCTCCTATGTCAAGGACCTCTGCCAGCACTAATGCTGTGTGACATGCTGATAGAGAGGAAATCATATTACAGGGTAATTATTGTATTAGCCTCAGAAACATACTAACAACACACTGCTAACATACTAACATGTGTGGTAGCTTCAGTTTTCTGATTCTGGGACGGCATCAGATATTAATCTTTGGCTAGCTCTTGCTTAAATAGGTCAAAATGAACTTTTCCAAATACGAGAGAAAGCAAATCTGTGGCAGGAATGCATAAAAACCTGCAGGAAATGTCACTGTAAATCTTTTGCTACTTAATTTGTAAATTTAATCGTATCCCTGGCTTTAAATCTGTTCTTATCTGCAGCCTTGAAATGACCTTAAACCAGATTTAATAAACTTGTTTCTGTATTGCAGCATAATTGGTGACTTTTCTTAATAAACTTGTTTCTGTTTTGCGGCATAATGGGTGACTTATCTCACCATTAATAAGCATTTAAAGAAGGGTTTCAAGGATTTCAATTTTATTGTGGAACATACCTATTTTGGGCAATACAGTGAGTTGGCCTCCCTGAGGACCATATTAGGACTCGTGTCTTGAAATACTGGGAGTTTAAATACATGGTGTTAGAGGATCCCTCAAAGCCGTTTTGTGGAATGTCTGATGTTGAACGAAGCACTTGCTCTGGGTACGACCTGGCCCTCTAAAGCGCTGTTTAATCCCCAGAAAGTCAGAGCTTTTGGCATGAGAGCTGGGCGAAATATATGTTTGACAGGGCTCCCACACGCAAGGAAAATCCTTGAATGTTTGTAGGCTTGAGAACTGTAAGATGTTACAAGTGTTTGAACATTAATGGATGGCCTCTTGTATTATTTTAAGACCCAAATTCATTAATTGCATAAGCTGTCATGTCTTAACTGTGGCCGGATTAACCCGCAATGGGGCCCTGGGGGTAAGATTGGCTTTGAGCTATTGACACTAATTTAGTTATCAACATAAATTTACTCAGGAATATATATGTGCAACTTTTGACGTAAGGCCCATCTACAGGCAATAATGCTGGACCCACCTTAAGGCCCTGACCACCAAAACAATATATGTTCACATTCAATTGAAAAAGCCCTCTAACAACCGTAGAAATTATGGCTCTTATCCGAATGTCAGAATTTGTATTTCAATCTTAACCGGCAGTCAGCATTGGTTTCTTTTAACTATGACTACAACTGTTCCCTAACTTTAACCAAGCTGGTTTGTGGCTAGGACCATAGCGGTTCCAGATCAAAAACTTTTATTTTTGCAACAGTGACTTGTAATGGTTTTGGAAAGCACTGAAATATGATGTCATTTGCCGACATGGTGTCAGATCAGAAAATGCTCATACAGCATGTGTAGTTCTGGAAGGCGGTTACATATGAAATCTTTGATCATGATGCTGCAAATTTCATTCATACAGTGATGGCAGTTTTGAAAAATGAGGATTGACCTGAATTGCAGTTTTTACATAAACCTAATGAAAATCTCTCACTCTCTAAATCACTTTTCTTGTAATCACTTTCTGCGTAAATCATCAAATCCACTATTCGTCCTTATGCTCAGTCATTTGTCTTTGTCTTTTAAAAGTTAATGTCTTCAGAAATATCAGCTTAATACCTTTTGTAACTCAATTATACTCCGTAGAGCACAACTCTCCTCCTCTGCTGAAAAGTTCTCACAGGCCGTCAGCTTTCATAATTGTTCATGTTCTTTTGTTAAGGTTTGATTTCCTGATAAAATAACCCAACATTCACACTCGGCAACAAATGCAGCTTAATAATGATGGCCAAGAAGAAAAAAGTGTTTTGTAGCAGAAATCACGACCAACATCTTATCACCTGATCTTTAAACAGGCGATGCACCAAATTCCAGCCAAATCACTTCAGACATTTTTGAGATATCTTGACAACAAACATAAGTATGGGTGAAAGCGAAACCTCTTTTGAACTTTGTTGGCAGAGGTGTTCAAGGCTTGAAGTTTTTTGGCTTGGATGCAGTCCGGTCAGAAATACAGTTACAACAATGAGCTTGATTGACAGTTGCCAAATCTCGTTGACTCCTCTTATCCTCGTTGTGATCCTGCCATCTGTAAACCCTCGTGACCTGTGCCCTTTAGGCTTTTAGCAGGCTCTAGGACTGTATGAAAACCCCCAAATAGCTCAGCACGAACAGCCCGGCCCACACTGCAAATCCCCCCTACAGGTATCAACGCAGGGTTGAGAGGAAAAACCTCTTGAAGTTCAGCAAGCCCTCTTTACGCCTTTACACGTTAAGTCAGTGTTGTCCAACGCTGAAAGAATCCTATTTCCCGATATAATCCACCGTGTTTTCTTGCTTGTCAAGCATGCAACAGGGATATAAGTTAAGACCCTAACACCCAGGCCAAGCAGCTGTGCTACCTGTAGGTATATTTGTAATAGGTGGGGAGAAATACATACAAAAGCATGGAATTTACTTGCAGTAAATCTTGGTCTGGTAACCATAGCTGGCTGGGAAGAAATAGCAGAAAATGTTGGTGAATATTCATTCTTTTATGGGTAGAAAACCATTAAGAAAGCTAGTCCAGGATGTTTATTTGAGATTTTACCCTCAAATGATCCTCACATTATAATAATGCTGTCAGTCAAAACATGTAACAGAAAGGTTTTAGGAGTGGTACGTAATCATCCTGGCTGCTCTTATAATCACCTTTCCCATATACCCCTACTAATACCGTCTGGAGCTGTTCGTTGGTGTGAC
This sequence comes from Enoplosus armatus, assembly GCF_043641665.1. NCBI lineage: Eukaryota > Metazoa > Chordata > Actinopteri > Centrarchiformes > Enoplosidae > Enoplosus > Enoplosus armatus. Next base: position 14,061,918 of record NC_092201.1, on the reverse strand, counting down.
ATCACAGATTAGATGAGTTGGCCATGTCTGCACTTTTTTTTTGGAGGGTACTTATTGATAGTAATGTCACCATTTCTTTCCACATCTAAACACTAAAATTTGGTGATTAAACTCTTTGGGCAGCTACTAGAGAAAGCAATGGACCATGTGATAGTTAACATTTATAACCAAGGGTATTAGTAATCACATCTAAACTATCTGTGTGCTTCAGTACTTTCTGTCAGTAATTACAGGGAGGTTTACTGCTCCTCAGTCCTCTCAGAGTGCACCAGTCAGGGTTAGGTTTCTTTCACTGACAGAAATTTGCCCTTTACAATCAAGTGCACCTTAAGCACTTTAAATATAAGCACACATTCAGTCAGCACATTGAAGGCGTTGCTGATCTGCTCTCCTCTGCAGCCCGACAAGTGGTAAGCTCCTCTTAGAATAGGAGATTACTCCTCAAATCCCAGCTCTGCATGTACCTGTATGTACATCACCTTAAGCCAGTTTTACCCCTCTGTAAAAACCCCTGGGTCATTAGAGACTGCACAATGTGCTGCAACCTCCTACCGCTTCCCTCACCTGCCTCAAATTAATGACAAATCAAACACCCCTGTATGAATAGGCTTCAAAAGGGGTGCATGTCTAATCATACCTCTAGGTGGGAGGGAACAATGGGGGCTAATCATCTCTTGCCTGAGGATGATGGGGTTACTAGGAGGCAGAGAGGGGTAATGGATAATCATTGAAGGTCTAATTGACGTTGTCACGTTTTGTGACAAGCTTTGGTGAGAGATAATGAGCAGTGGATGACCTCATGACCTGAGCTGGACTGTTTGCAGGGTGCCCCGACTTGGCTAACATCACTGCCAAGCTTTGTCCCTGTTATCATTTCCATCCAAGTTTGATGGTAACAAAATGTGCTAAAGTAAACCCTTCAAAAGGCTTCAGTAAGAATAGAACTGTCTCATCAGCGTAAATCATTAACCGAAGCTGCAAAGTAGGAGAGAATATTGGATGATTCTGCAAAACTCTACGTTACGTCCAATGGCATTTTTGTTTTCACATCCATTGCCAATGTTTTTAAAATTCTTGCTGTCTACAATATCTGCACATGGCAACTATGGAATGTTTCATGAAAGATGGGGTTATGGCAAATAAGCTATGGTTAAGGTGCCAGTATACTTAATCATCGAATAGCTTCGGAACTTTAACACTTCAGGGAAATTAAATTTTAATTAAAAAGTGAAAATTAATTGCTGCTCTTTGAAGGGACACAAACTCCAATCTCATACATGAAAGTCAAATGTGCTACAAGCCTACCAACCACCAAAACTCAAAACCCTCTCTTCCTTGCTACATATAGGGCACACTACTTCCTGCACTGGCATTGAACGTCGGCATTGGATATAAATCAAGTGCAAAATCATCAAATATGGGCATTCTTCCTAGGGATACTGGGCTAGTTGTACTACTGTAGCACTATAACTGCGTGAAAGAGATTCACACAATAGCTACTTTATGGCGGCAATGTACACACTTAATTATGTGTATAATTCTCTCGAGACACAAGTGGCTTTCTCTTGACGGGTTTATTGAAGACTTCTCCAAATTCACCGTGAAAACTTGACAAGACATAAAGCATGTTAGCTAAACATAAAAAATAGCATGCACTCTCTCTCCATGTGCAGTGAACTCAAAGCCATGTCTAAATCTTTGATTGAGGCACGTTCTTCTTCTGGGATGGTTGCCATCACATTCTCACTGTTGGAGACAAACTCGTGGAGTCTTAACTTGCCAGTGTCACAAAGTTCTCTTGATTCTTTGTCAAGTTGAATGGCTTTCTTCTCAGTTGGAATGCTTGTCAGACTATCGTCTACGTAGATATTTCTTTGAATGATCACTGAACTGACCTTGCCCTTGTGCTGCCAGATGTTTTAGGCCGAAATTGGCACAGCCAGGAGATGAGACCGCTCCAAACAAGTGGACCTTCATTCTGTAGATTGATGGTGTGCTTTCCAGGTTGCCATTCTCCCACCATAGGAATCTTAAATAATCTTCATCTTCCCTTTTCATGTGAAACATTCTTTCGACGTCACACATGATTGCAACAGAACCTTTTCGGAAGCGACATAAGACACCCACCAATGTATTTGTCAAGTCAGGACCAGTGAGCAGATGGTCGTTGAGGGATGATGTCTTGAAACTTGGCAGAACAGTCAAATACCACACGTATTTTCCCTGGATTCTGTGGATGATAAACTCCATGATGTGGAATGTAACAAGCTGGATTGTTGTCAATTTCTTCCTCAAGGACCTTTTCTGTGTAGCCACGTGAAATGATGTCTTCCATGAAGTTTACATATTCTTTGTAATACTTTTCTTTCCTTAGTCTCCTTTCAAGACAATTCAAGCACGGTATTGCGCCTGTCTTGTTGTTAGGTAATTTCAGTCTTTCCTCTTTGAACGGTAATGACATTTCGTAGTGAACATTGTCCTTTTGTGTGATGTTTTCTCTCAACTTCGACAGGAACTTGAGATCTTCTTGTGACACAGGTTCTTCTCCAGCGCTTTCTGAGAAGTCTGATTCAAGGACTCATGTGATGTCTGAGGGGGTAATTTCTTTTACTCTGGTTCAGCTCACATAGTGTACTTCAGTTTTGAGCTTGACAGAACGATCCCCACCTGGTGTCACTTGTCTCACTACTATGCGATGGCTGATTCCGATGGCGTCGCCATAGTCTACACAGGGATTACCGCCAACAATACTCCATCCAAGGTCTGTGTGCTTTGCATAAGGCTGACTTTCTTTGCCAGAGACAACTTCCCTCGGAAGTAAGGCTTGTGAGCAGTTGTACCCAATGAGCAGACCCACTTGTAGTGGTGCAATCTCTATTTGGAGGTGCCCTAGAGGGAACCAAGCTTTTGCAGTTTCATCTGTGGGTATGTGAGTTCTGTTGGCTGGAATAAACTCACGTGTGTAGACTGGTGGTAAGGAGATCCTCTTACTGGAGTAAAAGCCTCTAACTTGCAAGTCGTTCACTCTTTGAGAGCTTACTACCGTAGTTCTTGAGATCATAAGTAGAGAGCTTAAACTTGACTTGCTCTTTGTTTGCTTCCGAAGCTTCAGCTACTTCACTTAAAATAAAGGTTGTCTCGCTTTGAGAATCCAGTAGAGCATATACAAGGAATTCTTGTGCTGGCTGAATTGTGGATGAAAGCCATTATTGCAGCTGTTTGCGTGTTACCTTCGTCAAGTATTACTCTATTTGAAGTAGCAGCTTTATGTCTTTGTGTTGTGTTAATTGAGGTCTTTCTTTGTACCTTTCTTGACTTGTACTTGGATATCGCTTGGCTTGTGGTGGTTTTTGTTCTTCTTCTTTGCAGACAGGTTGGATGCCGCTTGTGGCACATGTCACAAACGCTCCTATTGCTGCAGCTCTTTGACTGGTGACCAGGCTTAAGACAACCAAAGCATATCCTTTCGGTTTGAACAAATTTGATTCTTGGTTATCTGCTACCATCTTATGTTCTAGTGTGTCTTTCCGCTATTCTTCTATGGCCTTCACTTGATCGCTTGTGCTGTATTGAGACCTTTCACTGCCTCCAAATGCTGTATTTTCCTTGCATTTCTCTACCCTTTTCTGTTAGAGTTCTGGTCCTTTGACTTTGTCTTAGATGCTGCGCTTCCTCTTGCTGGGCTTCAGCACCACCGACTTCACCTTCTTCAGCTCTGTCTTGGGAATTTGCACCATTCCTAACACTGTCCCTTACCTGAATTTTAGGCTTACTTGACTCTGTCATTTCCGAATCACAGCTTTAAATTGACCCAGTTTTGTGAATAGAACATGTACATAGAAAATGAAACCTCTACATGAACAGTCACACAATTGTAAATGTCACTTGTAAATATTAAAGCTTAAATGAATCAAATATCAATTTTCAACAGTATTTCAATATTGTTGAAAACACACAAAATTGAAAATGTACAAACCCAGCTTAGAGTATTACCTTTCAAAATACACTCAATCTATGTAAAACACTTCAGAACACTTGAAAAGGAGAAATAACAAATGGCAAATAGCCTTCACTTATTTCCTAAAACACACTTTAAATTTGAGATATGAAATTCAAACGAGTTTACCCTTTACCTTTAGTACTTTAAATGTGTCTATAAATGGCAAACTTCAATCAGCTTACATGAGCAAATAAGTCAAAACACACACCACAGTAGATATCATTCACAGAAAAAATATTTTTAAACCTTTACAAAGCCCTCTTCTTAGACCAGTCTTGACTCTTTAGTGTCCTAAAGTTCTTTATGGCTTTGTCTTGAAAACGTTGCTCTTTAAAACTGTGCTCGTCTTCTTACTTCTTATGTGTTTTCGGCTTCCACTCCGTGCGCTGTAGATGTGTCCCGCTGATCCTTTGAAGTTGCCGGGTCGTCGCTTAATGTCCACTCGTGTCGGTGAACAGTGTGAGTTTTCACTATAATTCCCTCGGAACACAGGCAGACACAAGTGGCTTTCTCTTTACAGGTTTATTGAAGACTTCTCCAAATTCACCGTGAAAACTAAACAACATTGACAAGACATAAAGCATGTTAGCCTAACATAAAAAATAGCATGCACAGCATGTGGAAAACATTTTACCAAAGTAAAATACAAACAAACAAAACATACCTCGTTGGCTACATGCTACAAAAAGGGAATTGTATTGATGTATTGGCGTACACCTTTTCAGAGCATATATCTGCAAGGCGTGCTGCTTGCTTGCAGGTGTCCCTCAACACTCTCGACACTGTGTCTCTCGCGAGAGCAGCCGAATGAGACCCGTACTTGCCACTTCAAAATAAAAGTTCTATCACATGTATCAGATCAAATAATATAGAAATAACACATGCAACTTAAATCACGATATTGGTCTTAATTGGTAAATAATATATAAACAATAATGGTGACGATTACAATGTGTAGCAAGCTGCTCACCACTCGGCACCCAATGCAACCAAAAGAAGACTGTCACACTCCCATTCAGTGCTCCCAGCATGTTTTTTGATTGGTAAACATGGAAAACCAGTGCTTCAGAATGACTGAAACCAGTGTTTGAGGTTAGTTAACGTCCAGCTGCAAAAAAAAGTCTTCGAGTTTACAAAGTTCAATGTTATAATAACCAATGACCCGGACCGGACACTTATAGAACTTAACAAAAGAGCTTTATATAGACTGTACAGTATCTGTATGTTACGGCACAGACGTTTAAAGTCCAACTTAGAGATGCAATTGTCCTGCAAATTACAGATGCTGATGTGGATGGGTGGGTGCTCTAAGGTTTGTGACCAAATCCTGTGCCATGTGGAAAAATCTGGGCCAGGAAGGTAAAATAGCTAACATCTACAATATGTGCCCAGAAGTAAGGCACTTAAAGGGAAAGTCATTTCATTCCCATTAGCATTACCTCTAAAATGCTGACGTACAGATACTAAGTAGCCCGTCTGTGAGTGAAGCTGTAGTGGATCAACAGAATGGCTCGTGACAATGCTAGCACAATGTCAAACATTTGGGCAAATGTAAAATGTATAAAAGAGCTGTAGTGTTAATTCTTGGCCATGACAAGTAGTTTAATGTAGTGGTGTCATTGTGGGGATGACAATGGTCAGTTTAGTATCAAGCCAATGAGCTTCTTGAGTTATTGAGCGCATCAACATTCCATTGTTCTGCTTCAGTTATTGACTTTCTACATTTCCCAGAGTTCCTTTCAGCAGCCCCAACAGAGCATACCTGAACTTGTTCTGATCTTAAAGTTGTGTTTAAATGGAGAACACGACGGCAACAGCAATTTTGCAGGAGTTTTGGTCAATAGAGTGATGCATTACTCACCAAGTCATGTAGCTGCATTGTTATCTGCTCTATTCTGTGCTCCTGGGACCTCTAAATGATCATTATCTCTGGTTTTGTATACAAGATTTTTCACACATGAGATTGCTAACCGTCGATGCACGGTGGCAGCTTTAGCATGAAGCACTTTTCCATTCTGTTTGTTTTACACCAAAATCAACGTTTTAGGTAACTGAAACATTTTCTGTTACCAAACGGCATTGCAAAGCTTGGAAACATCTGGACATGGTGTCATATATTTGGCCAATGGTCCGTGAGTATTGGAACAACGCAATAAAATAACAAAAGGGACTCTTGTTTCCTTTAAAACCCGAAGATTCGTTGACAAAGATCAAATGCAAGCCCATATTCACAAGATAATAAAAATAAAAACCTTGACGAATTGTTGGATTCCACAAACACTGTATATCCATTTTTGAAAGGCTATTCCTGAAAATCAGTCCACTTTGAAACAACACAATGGAATCTGTTCTTAAAAGTGTTGATCATTGCTTTGACTGATATTCAAGATGACTCATACCTCATGGTAACCAAGGACATACGTTGCTGTCACGCTAGCAATCATCTGTTGTTTATCGCTCTTAAACTGGAATCTCCTTCTCTGTATCTTCATTGGCTAAGTCTTCCTGTCTCCTCACATGCCATCTAATACACAGCATACCTTTACTCTTAACACTTGCATCTCTGTGCTCTGCAGTGACCTCTGAGGAATTTGATAATGACTGATTCATATCTTTGTCAATCATATTGCCTCTGGTCTCTTTCTGTCTCACTGCACATTTGGGGATTTGCTTAATTCGATTTTTCACTTTCTCTGTTGCCATTCTGTCTGATGTTCTCTCGACATTTACGTCCTTCCGTCTTTGTTGATCTCCTGCTTTGCTCTCAGATGGTTGTACCGTCGCATCACAGATATGACTTTTTATGAACACTGCAGGTTGTTGGCATGTAATCAGATTTGTTTCTGAGCCTTGCCAAATGTCATATTATTTGCCCCATTTTTACAGTTTACTTTTCGCTGCTTAGGATGTTTCTGAAACATCCTTTTCTGTGGCAGGATATGTTCTTTTTTTTCATGTTTTAAGCTTGATCGGGACCTATTCATGTATTAGCAGATAAACAATAAAGAACATTATCACTCACTAGTTTGCTCTTGAATCTGACCCGTCATTTCAGGCTCTGAACCTGCCTTCTTTGGTTTTCCAAACTCTAAATACTGTAACTAATATCAGGTCATAAAAGTGCCACAGTGATAACCATCACTGAAGTTCATCCTGCATTTATCCTGCATTAGCACTGCACACAGTGGGAGCCATTGTAGTAGTCCCTTTAGATTCTTCGTGCATCTGTTCTGCATTAGTCCTGCAGATAATTGATTTTTGACATCTAGTTGGAACAATACTTTCTGCAATGTGAGTGAAATGATGTGAGGCAGCTGGAAGTTTGAGCTGCAGGACTTTGACACTAAAGCATCACTGTTATAGACACACATACACACACTTTTTCATCACTCCTTTTCTTTGACTTTTCTATTTCCACCGACCCCGTTTGATAAACATTTATTTCCATCTGGTGTCTTTGTTCTCTCTCTGTGCTGTAACTGGCGAGGGAACTGAAGTGTAAAACATCTGATCAGATAGCAGAATCGATGACTATTGATCAGACCTCCGATCAGCCATCACTGTTTCTCTCGCTGAACTGTGGAGTCCCTGGAAGTCCCTGAACACAAGACTGGGAACCGCCACCTGACGATATTTTTGGGAATTGCCTCAATCTAACATTTAAAGGATAAGGCTGGTGATAATCCATATACTTGTTGTTATTATCAACAAATCCCAGGAAGATACCAAAACTAACCACGCATAAGGAGTAAATAGTGCATTTGTTAGGGTTAGGGTTTTACAGGGGAGATGGTGTATGTGGGATCGAATCAAAAATAAACTCCCCATGTTTATTACAATGAAGGAACATGTCACCCATGTAACGGAGCTCTGTGGCACAGATTAATAAGATATATCAGGCTTTAGTTACACACACAATGCTTGTTAGTAGGATACATTCAATGTTGGTTTTGGTCCTATAATGGGACTTGTTGACAACTAGAAAGATATAGAGTACTATCCTTTAACTTAAACCATTACATTCATTTAGCTGCTTATGTATGGAAACCTCAGGACTTTGTGTGGTCTGAACTTCAGTTGAGGGAGTTCTATTTTGGTTCTGATGAAATTTCCATCTCTCCAGTGTACATGTCAAATGTAGAGGCCATTAAACAAAAACAATGGTCATAAAGGCAGTAACAAAGCTTTTTCTCAAAATGAAAGTTCTCATTTTAGACATTTAACAGCTAGATGCTCGTAAGTAAACCCAACTCAGAGAGGACGGGACTTCTGCAATGGCTGCTGCTGTACAATATTTAGTCTTGTTAGAAAAGCTTTTGCTTTATGTACTCCATCTTAGATTTGATTATAAGTAACCACCAATGCAGAGTCGGCAGCTGCAGGTCAAAATATTATTACAAAGCATTATTTGTTAAAGCAACACAATATGTTATCACTTGTGATATAATCTTTGTCACCATATTCATTTTTTTTCTCTCCAAAATTTGAAATGGGTATTCGTTAATGAAATATTTCCAGCTTTAAGAAATATAGGTTTTTATTAATAGGAAGAAACAAAAACAGCTCATGAACAGTTGAGAGTAAAACATGGTGAACAGAGTCAAGGTGGTCTGAGGAAAACCAAGCCGCTGGATTTTCTTGAGTCTCTGTCAGTCACTGCCAGCAGATTCCACAAGACGAATTTCTATTTGTATTTTGTCAAAAGTGTCTCCCAGAGGAATGACTGGACTCATGGTGTTTCAGTTGTGAACGCAGTGTGAATATAAATGTTTGGTCACAAATCTCAAATCTGTGTTTTTGGTCATAGGACGCCCTGTACCTTTTTGATATATCCGTCTCATTAAGGGGTAATTCTGAGAATTTGGGCCCCATATTGGTCCACGGGACGGAGAAGGTCCCCTGAACTTTTTAGGTTCACCTCCAAAACATTTGCGGCAACTCCTGTGTGCGAGTTACCATGTCCTGTCTCTCTGCTCTGCAGCCACACTGGTCAAGGCACATGTAAAGTCTTACTGTGAAGCACCTTTGCAGCCCAGCTCTGTATTAAAGTCTCAAAATGAGTTCATAGCTTGTTTCATTCCTTTTTTTTATAGACATGTTTTTCCTTTTGAAGAAGACTTCTTTCAATAAATAACACAAATATATTCATACGTCATATATAGATAGATAAACATGTATAAACTACATGCATTTCATATAATTTAAATAATTTATATGTACAGTTCCCCCCTCACACTCTCGCTCCCTCCCTCCCCAACGAGTTCTTCCATAACAGCGGCGCTGCACCGGCTTGTGGATTTGCAGCACATTAATATGAAATATCATTTAAATGGACCCAATATTTCTTCAGTAGAAGTATCATTTTATAGACGAAAGTTGCTCTTCACCACCATGACACATAATCCTGAGGTGGGGAGCACTGTCAACAGGAAATAAAATCCTATACAGGAAGTAGAATTCCAAACCGGTAGTCCCCAGCAGGGTTTGTATTGTTTTGTTTACGTCCTGTGACGTTTCCTTGACAACGCGCAGACGCAGGAAGTGTCTATACGTATCCACCTCCAGCCCACTGAATTGCGAACCTGCGTCAGCGCTCGAACGTACGTCTGCGTCGTCTTGCACTGCGAGTTCCAGTTCTTGTCATCAATGCCCCTGCAGCCACCTTTGAAGGGCCTGGGGGTCCGACAGCGTGTCTCATAGAAGTACTGTTTGATGTCCTGCGTGGCACTAGTTTTAATTTTGGCCAGAACAGTGACAGGGTCCCCCCTGGTGTCCACGGCTTGGGTTTTGTCTGTCACCCACTGGCTCTCGCTGTCGCACACAGAATATTCCCCCCGATAGCTCTTGTGCTCAGCGTAGCGCTTCTTCCGCGTCTTGTTCCCCGCTGCTCCGCCGTCCTGTCCGCCGCTCACGAAGTCGTCCGCGAGGTAAAGCGGCGGTGGCTGCAGTGGCGGCCTGTCGCTCAGCAGCACCCGGGGCGAGTTGTACCGCTTGTGCTGCCTGAGAAGGTCCGAGTTCAACAGCATGACCTGCTGGTCGACCATGCCCTCACTGCTCCCGCCGCTGCGACCCCCCATCCCCCACTGCTCCGCATCGCCCTGCTCCTCTAAAGGAAAGTTTGCACTGAGGAGAGGAGGCAGCGTGTCCTGGGGCTCAGTGTCCCTGCTCTTCCCCTGCTGGCTCTGGTTGCTCCTGGTCTTACCCCTTGTCAGGTCAGCCTGAAGCAGCTGGATGATAAGGGAGTTTAAAGGGTCGGGACTCTGCTGCTGCTGCTGCTGCTGTTGCCCCTGGTGACTGCTGTCCATGTTGGTTGCCTGGATACCATAGAGGTACACAAGGACCATCACATACAGCAGGATGGACATCACTAGATTCACCTGTAAGATCTGAAAGAATCAGAAAGAGAGAAACATTTAAGAGATGCTGTACTTCCAGTTTTCTTCCTTACAGAAATTAGAACTTATTGTCATTCTTAATTAACACAAACACTAGTCACACTACGCCAGAGGTTTTCAAACTGTGAAGTGCACCCCCATCCCTGAGGGAGAGACGTGAGACATAGATACTGTGTGAGGCAAAAGGGACAGGTGCTTGCCAGTGTTCTAAGAACAGGAAGTTAATTATTGTAGTTTGTCCCGTTGACTGGGCCCACAGTCGGAGCTGCAGCAGTGGCTGTGACACGCGCAGCTCATGGAGGATAGTAAGGTATCTTAAAACACTTGGCAGCCGATTGTCGCAGCTTGCGTCATAAATCATACTCCTGTTCAATTTTCTCCGGGGATTGAAGTTGTGAAAGTCTTTTGAGCTTTTGTGGGAACCTTTAGTTTGAACTCAGATGCCACGCTGTAATTTGTGGTGAACTTCTGTAACAGCAGCACTGTGTGCGTGTCTTGGTATAAACACACAGTTATGGGAACTAACATGCTGTTACATGTACAACATACCATGTGGCCGTAAAACACCCATAATTCTGTTGAGAGTAATATATGGAAACGCTTGGCATGAGTATTTGAAATGCAAAATGAAACCTCACAAACACACAATATATCAAACACTGTTTGAACTTTGCACTTGCAGTCATTATGCCTTTTGTCTTGCCATCTTTATAATTCATTGTTTTGTACTTTTCAAAAATGATCAAAGACATACTTCCATCTGTAGTGGTTTTGGAGATGTCAGTCAAAGATTGCATCACACCACCACAGCTCCTGTGCCACGGCTCCCCTCATGTCTTACTGCCTCCAGCTGAAAGCCAAAAATGTTGCCCCACAGACCCTTCCTGAATCGTCTGTTCACACTACAGTATGTCACCTTTTGGCTCAGGTTATGCTCTGAGCTCCGGCGTCCTCAATGGGGACATTTCCTATTACGTTTTATTTGGGCGCGCCCATTCATCTGCTCAAGCCTAAATGAGTTCCAGCTTTTTCAGTTTGTTGTTGGTGTTTGAGTCTCTTTTTTATGGAGGATCACTCCCAGAAGAGTTTGACTGACTGTGTATGTCTGTGCATGCGGACAAAAGCAGATGTTTTATGTGCCGCATGCTTATTCCCAGTCAGCCTTGGACAGGATGTGCTGGTGGTGTAGGCCTCAGGAAAGTGCTATTGCCAATTACTGGCTTTCAGGACAACCTACTGACTAACCCTCATTCATAAAGTTCCACATATTAGCAGCCTCCAACTGCAGCCACAGTCTTCTACTGTTGGCCATTTAACAGTTTCACAAAGGAGAAAGTTGTTGGGAAGGGAGTGTTTTTTCATTCATTTCCTTTGATCAGCTTTCCACAGTCAGTCTGGAGATTTCTTCAACCTGACATATAATCATCTTTAAAGTTGATATGGAAACATCCTTTACACATCCAGCAGACACAGAGTTGTGTTTCTGGCCACCTAACATATGAATCCAACAGTCACTCTCCCTTTGTACACAATGTACACAATCTATGACAAAGTCAAAGAACAAAATTAGTTACCGCATACTTTTCTTCTGTGTCACCCAGTGTAATTATAGCATTCCCACAGATAAGCAGGTGGTGATGTGTGTATTCTAGGTTTCAGGCACGTTGTTGTTTATGTTGCAATCCAATTGACACACACACACACATGTTCAGTAAAGGTTCAAATGTCTTTCAGAGAGAAGGAGGAAATAGGGGAGGGATGATGGTCAGACAGACGGCTGCGGAACAAAAAGAGGTGACTTGTTCCCATCAGCGATGTTACGGCAGGACGATACAGCTGTTGGATAGATGGGGGGAGGGGACATCTGTTCAGCAGCAATGTCACCTTACGATCAATGGCTCAGAAAAGACATGCACAGACGTGTCCACACACACTTAGGCATAACATCTCATTTCCCTGTTTCTGTCGGAAGGGAAGTATCAATGGAATATTCTTAATGCATGTCAGAGAAATTCTTTTAACCTTATTAACACGAGTTTAAAGGGTACTCCACCGATTTAGCGATGCACTCCTATAACATTGGTGGACTCACAATGGACAGTTTAAAACAAAAAGGATCAAAAACAATGCAGCAGAACCAGAGATATCTTTTTTTTTGTTTTGTTTTGTTCAACGCATTTTTCATCCTTGTCAAAATCTGGTGCCTGCATTACCCACAGTGCAACTCGCTAGCCTCGAGCAGAGATGAGGAGCGGGCTGCAGAGGCCTGGTAAGCTCACTTCCTTTTAACTCCACACCCCCAAACTGCTTTATGCAACTCTCTTCACACGCAGTGGTACTCCCTGAGACCTGTAAACAGACTTTGTTTTCCTTTTACAACGCTTTGTTTTAGCTGTGACTGTGTGAGATTCACGGACTGAACAATGGATGGATTCATTCATTAATTTGAAATAGAAACTGCTGGCACAAAGCTAGCATTAGCACTAAAGCATGCCAAGTGGACAGGAATGTCAATATTTTATTAATTGAAATTTAACTAAAAGAAATATATTTTCTGCCCTTAAAAGCACATCTGGGTGCTATAAAGTGTATTAATATTTGGAGTGCTTTATGTTTGAAATAACCTGCCCTTAAGAGAAACAGATGTTTTATTATTAGCCCCTATTGAAGTTCACCCCAAACCCCAGCTGCGTACAAATTCTTTCTAATAGCAAATGTATTCATTCTGCTCCAGCCTCTTTTCCACATTGTCCCACGCTGCCCTGGGACTCCACTAGAAGTACCTTTGGTCACCAAAAAAAATCAAAAATGATTTGAGGTGATAGGGACCATGTTGGTCCTCCTCCCTTTTAAATGGGGCAGGACTGTGTATGAGAAATCTAAATCATGACATGTTGACAATGAGACATTAGCCACATATTGTGACACTGACACAACCTTTTGAGTTTTCACTCAATTTCTTCGCCTCTGCTTTGGTGATTAAATCCAAATGCCTGAATAAGGATCTCTTTGTAAATCATGCGCCTGGCCCGTGAATCTCGTCAGGCAAATTAATTTTCCCTCCTGCTGCCATAATCACGGCCATAAAAGCCCTCACTGTAGTTTATGATGTTGACATTCAGGCTCGCGGAGGCTAACGAAGCACAGTGGGAGAGCGATAACTTTTTCAGTGGGCAGGGTGATAATGAGACTGTGTGTGTATGCACTGCATGCTGTCCTGTATTCCCATGCCTGTTGTAGGAACAAACGCCTGCACAAGGTCAGGAAAATGAGGAAACACCTCCCCACTGAGGCCACTTCGCCCGTCCTCACCTCCACAAGAAGTTATTTTAGGACCTGAGTTTAGGGTTAGGCTTATACTTAGGTGTTGGTTGCACTAAGGTTTAAGGTTAAGGAATGAATGTAGTCATTGAAAGTCAAAGTGTATGTGTGAGAGCGATAAAGGAAGAAAGAACAAGGCTGACAGATGCTAACGGAAGATGAAATGCAATCAAATATATTGGTGTGCAGCCACAGATTGTCAGGATATTATGAGTCCACCTGTTTCAAAGGCATCAAGGTGAATCTATTTACAGACGCACTCTGTACTATATTCTGTTTGAATGTGGGACCAGCAGAGCTGAAACTTAATGAATGTCTTTCAGTCTGCCTTTGGTTGGCTCAGTTCTCTCTGCTACTGAAAATGTCCAAATTCAAGCTGTTCTTTCTGGAGGCAGCATGTCTGGGCAGCGACGAGACACACTGATGGAAAGAAAAACAGGTATTTGGGAAGAATATGCTGCAAACAAAGTGCTTGTGGCATTGTCTGAGAGTGTCTGAAACCCCCTCCCCAAACGCCCCTCCGGCATTAGAGCTGAAGCGGCTGCATCCGACCATTTTTGTAATGTTCCGAAACCGTTAATCTGACAAACATGCCGACTTTATGCAGGTATTGGGCAGGTGTGCATTGGTGCGTCGGTGAGAAAGTATGCAGGATTTGATCTTCTCTCTCAGGTGCCCTCGTGGGTATTTGGTATGCCATTCAAAATGTTGCAGCGTTTATCTGATGCCTGATCAGTTTGACCGCTACATGATCGAGCATTGATCTGTGCGGGTGAGGACAAAACTTTTTTTCTCGCTGGTTGTCTATAAATGCGACTCGTGCGCGTGTTTGTATTTGCTTACGGATGGTTGTTAGCCTGCTAGCTGTTATAGCTAACTGTTAAATGTTGTAACTGAACAGAGTTTTTGGTGGAAGGCTTTGTGCTTCGCCATTCGGAACAGGTATAAACACTTTCGCCTTTAGACATGTTTGAACAACCCTCCGTATAAACTAGTTCGTTTCAAGCATACCCCAACCTTCACTCTGTGTGTAATTGTTGACCCCGCCGTCAGTTGAAACTCATATCAGATGAGATTATAACCTAGCTGACAAATTTGTTTCTCCAAAATGTCAAATTTTCTGGAAGTGCTAAAAGCAGCATTGCCTCTGGCTTGAGGTCTGAGCAAGTTCAAGATTTTCTGGTGGATTTGAAGTGTTCCATCAGCCAAAGAGGTCAGCACATTTTCCCAACACCACAAAGGACCCTTTAGCTGCAGTAATCGCCAAAATATTTCTTCCACCGAATCTGAGTGATTCAGAGTGCGTTGGCCTCTACCTCTACTCTTGGAGTAAATGCACTGTGTACATACTGTAAATTACTAAAGGAGCAAGTTTGGGCATGAAGAAACATCTGAAGCCTCAGGGATCAGAGGATTCCTCACATTCATCTACAGGTCATCAGAGATTCCGTGAAGTTGTGTTCAGGACAACGTAACGTCGTAACTGATGCTCACCGTTGTTTTTAGGGCCAGGTTACCGTCAGCATTTCTTTTGTATGGGTCCAATTTTCCTTAAACTGACTTTTCCCCCTCAGAGATGAAGGGATTCGACACAGCAGTAAGCGCACAAGAAATTCACCGTGTGCCTCTGAGCGTTGTGCTTCACACTTAAATGGATAATTGCTCAAGGAAAATATATTTTTCATGTGACATTCAGATGGTACTGTGGCCTGAAAATAGTCAAAGAACTGGGTGAAATTGGAAGGCAGGGTTTTGGGGCTTTAGTGCCCCAGACTACCTCAATGCCCCATGTGACTCCCATTAATTTCACATGCATTTTGGCTTTTTGGATAAATCTTTTTTGGCTTTTTCTGTTGCCAGTTGCCAGCTCTCCAGCCAAATATCTGCCTAAATGATAAATGGAACAATAAAACAAGATGGATCTTTCCTTTAAAATCACACTGTCTGCCTCAGACACTCACACAATAACAAACAGGACCTTGTTTTGGCTGCACTTAATCATATAATCAAAAGAGGCCCTGTGTTCGAAAGGTTTTCTCTTCTACATGTGTTCAATACATGATTAAAATGCTTAATGAAGACATGAACATCAGCTTGTTGCAGGCAGACTCCAAAAACATGTCACAGCTGGACTTTGTCCGGATTGGCTCCTCTTTCTAAAGAGCGAAAAGCTCAAGTTCGGCCACTTTGTGCAGCATTAAACAGACTTTTAAAACACAAAAAAAACAAAAGGCAAAAAGTATTCAGTTCTCTTTGCATCACATGTCCACCTTTAAAACCTTCATATGACAGCACTTACAACACATTTAAATCTCGTACGCATGTGGTGAAAAATTCCACCCACCCAAACTCAAGCTGACTGAACCTCGGAAGTTCAATAAAAGTCAGTCACCAGCCAGAGCTGAGCACGCTGGATGAGCGTTTGAACTTAAAGTGACCAGTAAATTGAAAGAGTAGCCCTTCAAGGCAACAGTCCGGATAAGGTTTTATCACTGCGGTCGACGTGGCAATCCACCTGCCAATCGCTCACTCAGACACTTGAACTCCTTCTCTTGGAGCCGCTGACCCTCATGTCAACCACTTCAGCGCTGCATCATCAACATAATGCAGAGATGCAAACCTGAGGCCTTTCTTTTCTACTTTTACTCATGTTATGTCAGCACATTAGCCACCACATGACTAAGGAATAAGTGTTTTATCTATGCTGATTCACTGTCACTGACACGCAAGGCAGACATTTGAGGACAAGTCGGGGCTTGATGAGGCAGGTATTAAAGTCTCAGCGCAAACATCAGGAGATTATACCCAAAACAAAAAGCCAGTTTCCTTTCTTCAAATGTCAGAATCATTCGGATAATTCACCTCAGGCAGTGGCGGGGGACGGAGAAGAGGAGGGGTTGGCCGTAGGGACAAAAGAGGGAGTGAAGGAAAGGATGAAAGGAGGGGGGATTAACATAAATCACCATGTAACATTGGTGAAAGTGCATCATGTCATCTAGTTGGATGGTTTGTGATTGGGCGTGTGACCGACAAATGACGTGTTAATTCAAAAGATTTTCCACTTTTCACATGTGGGAAAAAAAACATATTCATGTCATGTTCTGCCCAAAAACAATTCAACATATTTCCCGAAATGTCAATGCTTTTACACTTCCCATTCATTTCTGGCACTGCAAGACCCAAACATGCATATTGTGAACAAGTATTAGTTACTATACAGGACTATACTGAGCACTACGCCCCAGGCTGCAGATCCATGCTCTATGGCCGATCTTGGCGTACAAAAATTAATTGCATTATATACAGTACATCGTATAAAAAACAAAAATGGCAATGACGACAATCAACATAATAGTTTTTGTAATGAAATAACAAGGGGATGTGACAGAATAAACAAGGACAGTAAGTACAAAGGAAAGACTTGCCCTGGCCCATTCCACTAAGTAGAAATAGCTGTAGGACTATGTAATGCTATTTAGCAAGATCTGATGTAACTGTTCTCTGTGCATTTTAGGAGGAGAACTTTCTAGGAACCTGACTTTGACAAAAGAGGATACACACCAAGCTAAACCCCTGCAGCCAAGGACATTACTACTAAAACATGGTCTTGTCTCCTTAGTTAATATAGAATACCAACCAATAAAAAGCTGAACTACACTTTACTTCAAGGGCGTACATGTACTTCAGCAAAACATGAGTGAAGTCTGGTTGACTCAGATATTTTGGCACCTTTTCCACATGTGCAGAACATGTTCTGCCCGTTTACCCATCTACTTTTCTTTCTTTCTTTTTCTAAGCAATACATCTTTATTTTTTTGTCCTTGCAGAGGTCATTATTCAATAACTTTAATCCAGCCAGCCCAGGAGGAATGCTACACACACACACACACACACACAAAGAAAAACCAAAACTGCACCCAGCTCACCATCACAAGACCTGCGTTATATTTAACGGATGCATCAGAAGCTTTTCAGGTCAAATTGTAACGATTACAGAAGGCAACTGTGGGGACTCCATGTCCAAATGAAACCAAAGCCCCGCTGCCGAAAAATAGAAGTAAAAATGTCCATGGAGACTTTAGAAGAACAAATGTTTGCAGACAAAGTAAAAAATGTCTGTCTCACTTCCTTCAGCTTAGGAGGCTCAAGACCCATTCGGTCAATGTCCCCCCTCCCCTCCCCCTCTAACATTATCCCTTCCTCATCCGCTCATCATCTCACACTCCTCTCTGCTCATATTCATCCTCACTTCTCTCCTTTCTCTATCCGCTTGTGCTTTCATCCTCCTCTAAAGCCCTGTTCACACACAGGAAGAGAGTATTATGTAATTCACAAACAACTCCCACAAACTCCAAAAACCTCCTCGTTTCTCAGAATCAATAGAATTTGGTCAATCTGCTTTTGTGAAGCAACTCTTTTTTTTTTCACTTTCCAAAATGAAAGATTAAAGATTATTATTGCGTTATTAATGCAAGTTATCAAATGTCCCCAAATAGTTAGTCCAGTGCAAACAGGTATGTGTGCGCATGTATCTTTTCTAGGCTCATCCTCCATCAGTGCGTTTGCCCATGTCCAAAATACCTGTGCTAATCATTAAAAAAATACAAAATCGAGCCGGGGAAATTGCCAAGATCCTGGTCTCACACGCTCTCCACGCTCGTTGAAGCTGTTAATCTGGCGCAAGCTCGTGTTGACACAGAGATGCACATAATGTAAATGCACACAAAGTAGGCAGGCACGTGAGAGAGCGGATCTATACAATGGAAGGTTCCATTTGCAAAAAAACAAACAAACAAACATATGTGTCTCATGCAGTCGTGTGGGAGCCACAGGTAGAAGCTGCAGGCTCATGTCCTCCTGAGCTTTTAACTCCTGAGGGATTGATGCAGATAATCAGCCTCGACGTGGCAGCGTCCAACTGGTGGGCTGTCTCCATAAATGTGACGCTTTATTGTTTTTCATGTGCACACGCAGGTCAAGCACCATCACGTGGGATCTCTTCACAGGGATGGGAAACATGGCACCAGGCCGGCAGGGTGCATGAGCACAGTTTCACCTGCATTTAAACAGGCAACATCTTCTTCAGTTTCGATGAAAACACATGCCATGTAAAATCCAAATCATCTGAAGTTTGCACAGTATGTGTAGGGTGTGCGTAAAGGGGAAAAGGGTGTCCGTGTTCAGAGTGGATAATGCTGATTACAGCTGGGAGCAAGGACCATCTGACCAGTCTCCGATGCTGTTCGGATGGTGGAACAGTGCAATGCCTCCCGGGAGAGACTGTAAAGTGTCCTATCCTGTGAAGTCAGGACGCCCCTATATTTGTTTTTCACCCTGCCTTTGAGCGTGGTCTTTCAGAACAGCTATTAATACTTTCGCCTTCACACCTCATGCAAACTGGTTCTTTAATCTCCCCCCTACAGTATTTCACCATCAGCTGCCTTTTACTATAATAACACGCAAAAGTAAAGACAAGGTCCTATTCTTACTTCGAACTTTGAATGCGCAGCGGTGATGCAGGCAGCATGGCTTTACTTTACATGTGTACAGTTCAGATTTGGCCTTTTGACGTTTTCCCAAATGAAACCACAAAAGAAATAAAGTCACAAAAACAATCCAAACTGCTACACCAACACACCAGTGCATGCAGCGAGAGAGAGAGAGAGCCCGCCTGTGTTGTTCCCCCGATGCAAATGTCAGTGGAGCCTGTGGCAATGTAAGTCACATCATGTCAGGGTTTGTTCTGTTTGTGCACGTATGTGAACTTCTGAGTGATGGGGCCCGCCACGAGGAACGTAAACCTACCACACACACAAGAGTGAACCTCAGACGCACTGGTTTACGTAACAACAGAGGGGGACGAAAATGTGTGCGTGGAACTCGTGTGTGTCTTCATGAGCAAGTGCATGCACCTCGTCACTCTAAATCTAAGCCACCTGTTTATCAGACAGGTGTGTGTGTGTGTGTGTGTGTGTGTCTGTGTGTGTCTGTGTGTGTGTGAGCCTCAAAAACAACACTCCTGTTTCCGTGTGTGTGTGTGTGTGTGTAAATATGTGCCAAGACTTTTAGTGTGTTTGTGTGTGTGCGTGTGCATGTCAGTGGTTGTTGTTGTGTGTGAGGAGCATCATTAAGGGCCGAGGTACAGAACCGTGGGCCAACTCAAACAAACATGAAACTGCACCACCGGCCTCATCGCTTCGAGGCAAACAGACGTTTGATACTTCTGCAATCACATCGCTGACAAAACTCTTGTTTTGTTTACTCTAGTAAGGTGGTATCCTGAATCCTCTTTTAGTATGAAATACTTCAAAAAAAGTGATCCACTTCATCCCTCCTCTGAATGTGCATCAATTAAACTTCTGAAGTTATGAGCAACATTCGAATAATCATGTTTTTTTTGTTTTTTTTTACCATTTACAGGGTGAAAGGCAGTTAGAGGGGTGTCTGATTTAATCCTGCATGTGTGATTACAGTGCAGATGTAGTGTAACCTCATAGGGAGGTGGTGGTGGTGGAGATGACGTGCTCCTAACTGGCACAAATGACTGAACACACGCCCCTGCACTCCGTCCTGGTGAGCTCTGAATTCAAAAGGGCAAGTTAAGGATGAGTTTAGTGCTCTTTACCGGCAGTAGAGGAGTGGCGTGTTAGAGCAAGACAGACACCAGCCCATCTGTCTGATTAACACGAAGTCATGACACAAGCAGCCTGGTCGGCGTCTGGCAGCGAGGCAGCAGAAAGAAACCAGTGGAGATGTGCCAAGATGAGGAATAGGAGGATAAGAAGGCAGGAAAGGAGGAGAGAAAGTAAAATGACAGCTGCGTCTTTTAGCTCATTGTTCTGGTTTTCCACTCTCATCACCCTGAAATGGCTCCAGTCCTATCCGCAAAAAATAAAACCCACTGTCCACGACCTGCTCAGCGCCAAACAGACAAAGTGAGCAACTAGCTGGTGAGCATTTAGCCCACGGGTACTCAAAGTATTTTACTAAACATCCACATATCAATTTACATAAGGTCAGAGCATAACATAAATAAAGGTGAACAAAAACTCATCATTGAAAGACATCTCAAAGCTTACCTATTCACCCTGCCTGAGACTCTTTCTCTCACACCGTAAATTCTCAAATAGAGGCCTTTGTTTACCTCAGTGTCAGAGGGAACCAGAGGGCTTCTATTAGAGACGGGCCTTATTTTCTAATTTCCCATGGTCCCCACTTACCCTGTTGTCTTAACAAATTCAGTATAATGTCCGCCACTATAGCACTAATTCCATCCCTACAGCAACAGAGTCGTGTCAGGCATTCCACAATGTTCAGCCACCATGAATGAAACGCAACACTTCCCCCAGAATTTTCTGGAGGTGGTAGGAAGTATGAAGTAGAATTAAATATGGCAGGGAGGCAAAAAGAGGCTAAGAGAGGTAATTAAAAGTGGGAGAAGAATGAGCTATTTTAAGGCGTTGGGGTGAAAACAACAGTGACCAGTAAATCACTGTCTAACCCCCGAACTGATCGTAACTGGGACGGCAGCCTGCTAAGCTACTGGCAGTAACGTTTAATAAGGCAAGCCAACTGCTGTCAAACAACTGGAGATGGAAAGGAAAGGAAGACACTGACTTTTTGCACATTTGACCCAGTATTTTAGTGCTTCAGATAACAATCTTAATGTCCAATTGGAAATAAATAATGAGGCATAACGGAAGGCATTATGAACGCTCGAACTTCACCCATTTATCCTGGCACCATGTTAGTGTCTTGTGATATAATTCTCCACTCTCAGACAAACAGACCTGACATTTACTCATAATATCCAAGTATGACGTCTGTCCACTATAAAAACTCAGAAACGGTATTTTAACAAGCCTCTAGCACATAATTGTGACTTCAACAAACATCTTTACATCTAAATGTAATTTGGAGTAGGACTGTATGTATTACGTATGGCACTTCACCTTCCATGTGCAGCTTTACTTTGGACAACAAGTGGGTCAGTTGACTGCTTGGACTTGACAAGAACACATAAGGTCTATGTTGTACTGACCCTGGGTCTAAGGGCAAGTGATTAAACTTCTGTTTTGGCTGCCAGGCTAAGGACACCTGCTCTAAAGTAGTTACAGATTCACCGTTGCATGTGGAGCAGGAGGAGAGCAGTACAGACGTGCTCGACTACCGGCCTCCGAAACTCTGTTAGTTGAGTCATCCCACACCTCGTAAGAGCGGATCACTGAACCATAAATTTAAATGCTGCTGCTAATAGCGCGGAGATCTCCCATATCCCAGCAATGAAAACAAACATCAAACGCTGCTTGAATTAAACACAGATCTGAAGTGTTAAGTTTCATTTTGCGTGTGATTCATTTGAGACAGCAAACCTTCCGAGCCTGTTTTTACTGCTTGTTCTCAGGTGGATGCTGTTGGCTGTTCTACTGACTCAGTTACACAACAGACGCTTTCAGCAAAGCAATCTGATTAGTCAAACAGGTTCCCACTGGGCCGTAATTGAAGCAGAGCTATATGTGTTTCGCGGCGGCTCTGCCAACTCCTGCAGTAACTACTAGAAAGCGTTCATTTCCTGCGTGCAATCCATTCTTACACATGCTGTCCTGGGGATTATTCTGCAAACCGTACGCGACCCTGCGTCTTTTTTTTTTTTTTTTGTATCAAATATTATGCCTTACACCTGCAGCTGCTTATAGTCAGTGACATACATAAGAAAACACAGTCATAAGTAACTGCGTGCACTGTGTGAAAATAGTTCATACTGAGAATACATTAGCAGTGGAGCAGTGGACGGAACTATATAGTTCTAACATCCGTCGTTCCAGTCTACAAGGGACGGTAAGAACGTGATCGCTTTGATAAAGGTCTACCGGTCAAGCTGTCATGTTAAAGGCTGTGGAGGTGCTGTTATTAACATTTGTTCTCAGTATGAGTAATGTTAGTGTGCGGTTTAAAAAAACTTGGTTTCATGTCAGATATGCAAAAAGTAAATAGGCTTCATTTGGTGGAACTATTCTTTAGCATAAATAAAGATTACAAGGTGTGATGAAGACAAGAGTCCCCTCGCGCTTGTAAAATATGTCACAGATTTCAAACCATGATCCACGGCTGCAGCAAGTGAGCCGTGTGATACATGTGCAGAATCGAACCTGAAACTGCTTAACTAGTGAAAAATAAATACTCTCGATGACATAACTAAACCGTTGTTGGCTCAACTTAATGTTGTTCCGTTTGTCTACTCTAAAATAATTTAAAGTTTGATAAAGCTAACACAGAACACTTACTTCTTAAAGTAAACAAAAAAAAAAAAAAAAAGACTCCACACAAATCAATCAGCAGCCGTCTTTCACTCTGCAGATACACTGAGCAAACAGAGACGGCTGAGGTTTAAAAAAAACCCAAAAGTACTACAACCAGAGTCACTGGTGGTGAAATGTTAAATGCAAAACTGTGGTTGGTTTAGTTTCATATGGTAAAAAAAAAAAACGAGGATATGATTTAAAAATAAGACCACTAGAATAAAACACATACACAGAGGAGACAGACAGGACAGACGCAACAATGCAGCGAAAACAAGGGTTAGTAAAGACAGACTAAGACGTAATTAACTGTTAAAAAGTGAGCAAGTTAAATACTAATTAGAAATAATCTTACGTTTTAGAACAGATCACAGAATGAAGCCAATTGTCAAAAAAAAAAAAAAAAGCCCAATGTCGCCTCTCTAAATACGGATTCTGACCCCAGTGATGAGCGTCAGTGCCTGAGGTTCCCTGAGCCTGACTTTGGTAAACACACAATGTAAGACTCTGTGGTCCAGTCTGGACCGCCAACAGTGTACACTGTAAACTACTTCAGTCCAAGCTCAGTGGGGCTTAATGTGTGTGAACTGAAGTATTGGAAGTACTGAAACCTGCTGGGTCAGGAAACCACAACTGTATCAATTGGAGACGGTGGTGATGGATGGTGTGCGTCGCAGTTACCGTGGAGACCCCAGTGATGATGCGGTCAGGGCGCTTAGCGACGAGGCTTAGCGAACAGTGTGCCAAACCAGCAAATCCTCTCCAGAGATTTTCACCCGCTGATGTCTGAGCCCTAATACTGTCCAATTGACTCCAGATGTTACGGCACAGAGCGAGAGAAAGAGGGAACATGACAGATAGAGAAATCCTGTCTGCAGCTCAGTTTCCAGCCAAGTATTTGTTCTGCAAATTAGGATTCCTCAACACAGAAGAACAGAGCAGAACTGTAAAAACTTGAGAAAACGTCTTGAGTGGCCCAAGAGGGGATTTGCTGAAGGTGTCGACATAAACAGAAATAATGTGATTAACACTGTTAGTCTCATCTGTTGA
Organism: Enoplosus armatus; assembly: GCF_043641665.1. Taxonomy (NCBI): domain Eukaryota; kingdom Metazoa; phylum Chordata; class Actinopteri; order Centrarchiformes; family Enoplosidae; genus Enoplosus; species Enoplosus armatus. The sequence goes on along the minus strand of NC_092201.1, from coordinate 14,037,853 downwards.
ATAGGTACGGGTAAGCTTGAAATCAATAGTATGCTGGATGGCTCCATTTAATTGCACAACTATTTACAAGTGGCTTCTGTGGTCTAAATGGTAGAAGGCCAAAACGTTTTTTATGAAGCCAAACTGATGGAAAGATGTAAAAAAAAAAAAAAAAAAATCGTGCAACTGAAGTTTGTGCAGCATTTCCAAAGCTCACATAAAAGGAACTAAAACACCGCTGATGTGCAGCATGTGTACTGGTGTGTAAGAGAAACCGAACAATAGGAATAGGGAGCCGATTGCAAATCATCACATCTGGATTTGTTTAAATATCAAACTCCCTACCATCTGGGGGAGTAACGAAAATCAGCAAAAGGCAGAGAGGTTTTGCAGGTTTTCCACTGATTCAGGAATTCCTGAAATATCCTACAAAGGGAAACTTGTGGTGCAAGTCAGAGATTATCAAGGAATTTGAAAAATGATGATGCGTTTAACCGCTTGGTTTGCACTTAGAAAAAGATTCAGAAAGCAGATGCAACAACAGTTTTAACTCGTGGAAGTGCTTTGATATAGAGAGAAGAAAGGTGCAGCCAGGTCATGGTGGGAACCCGGGTGTGGAATTCTTTCAACGTGACAGTTTTACATTGTGAAACGCTGACCACTTTTGGAATACACACTCACTTTCTGCAGTGAAATCTCATTTCCTCTATCTCCCACTGTCTTTCTCCCGTCCCTCCTTTAGCCTCAGCACGATCTCACTTAAACATCAAGGTTCTTTTCTAAAAACACCCAGGAGGGTCACATTTAATAGTGCAATTTTTTTGGTGAGTCACACTTATAAGCTTTCTCACTGAGAGTTGGAATGGGAGACTGATATCCCTCTAATGTCTGTGTGCTAAATATGAAGCTAACCCCAGGAGCCGGTTAGCTTAGCTTAACACGTTTGTTTAATCCGTGCAATTAACAAAGCGCCACGTAGCAGCAATGCATTGTGGTTTCACTGGGGGTTGTGTGCCTCGATGACAAGACACCAGGAAGCTACTGCGCCGAGCTAAGAAATAGCCTCTTGTAAAAACCGCAGCATGTCGATTTGACATTTACATTTTTGTACGAGTGAACCAAACAAGATATAAAGTGTTAATCAGTGAGCTTTTGTTGCCATTGGCCAAGCTAAATGTTTCCCTCTGTTTCCAGTCTTTGTGCTAAGCTAAGCTAGGCAATAGCTTCATATTTAGCATACAGTCATCTGACTCTCAGCAAGAAAGCAAATAAGTGTATTCAAGATCTTATTTGAGAGGAGACAGTACTTAACATCACAATTTATTTGAGCAAACAGTAAATTTGAAACCCCACTTTGTGATTTAGGTTTGTTGAGATGGGTGGCTTATCCGCCTCATCTTCCTCCACCTCCCACCTTGCTCTCTTTTCACCCCCGAGGTGTTGAGGTAAGTAAAGGGAAGGGCAGAATTCCAATCATAACAGAGAATTATCCTCTGTCTCCTGCCAGATGAGTCATCTGCCTTCACTGTGATTTGGGTTGCCACCCGTCCCGTATGATGCGAGATCGTCCCGTATCGAAAAATAAAATGCACTTTCCCTTAGAAACTCAACATGGGACAAATCGTGTCCCATGTTGAGTTGCACGCTGCAGTTTCACATGCTTGGAATGACATGAGAATAAGATCGTAATGTTTAAATTGACACAACTGTGCTTTACTCTTATTGATTATACATGATCCTTTACGTTCATGTTCAGAGCAGATGAGTAAATTGGCGCAGAGCAATTCACCAGAAAGCAGGAAATTAAGTGTGTAATGCTCAAAATCTCATGGGTGAGGACCCCCCCCCAGACCCCACGCTTGATTTGTGTCCCCTGGGCATGGGGCTGCTGGCAAGGTGTCCCTTATTTTTCCACATTGAAAGTCACAACCCTGACAGTGATTAGCCCTTGTGAAAACTCATTTGAGCCCAGATGTGGTTGCAAAAAGCCGAGCCTCTTTGCGGTGGTGAGAGGGAAAGGGATGTGGAATGGAAAGGGGAAGGTTAGTAAGCATGTTGAGGTCAAAGTGTTGTGTGTTTTACAGAGTCTGGTGTGTGTGTTCGCACAGTTCAGTACATGTGCTTACATATGTACAGTACATACCTACAGGTACACATTCCTTCACCTGACAGAGAAAAACAACCAAGAACACACACCTTGCAGCAAGTCTGACGACATAAACCAGAGAGAGTAGAAAGAGAGACTACTCCTGTTGATTCTTTAAATACATCCCTGTCCCCAGCGCACATAACTAATTACACAAATTGTAAATCATTTATACTCTGAAGGCAACCAGTCAGAGCCAAACAGAGTGGTGATGGTGCTTGCAGAATTGTTTCACAATGGGTGAAACAAATATTGAAAAGTTGACGGTATTTTCAAAAGTGACCCCCATTTGATCCTTTAACGTCCAATGTGACTTGGTGCAGAGCAAGGGAAACTTACCATCAGTCATTGGTATGACTTTCTGTTATTTCCAAGCTTTAGATGGAGTAAAAGAGTTCTGTTCCTTATTGTCTTGGTGAGCCAAACAGAGGTCCTGGTAGGACAATGGACTTGATGGCTGGTTACTGTCCGTCAGCGAGTCCATCCATCAGCCAAAAGCTACAATAAAGGGCGACAGCCGAGCGCAGCTTGTTCCCGCTTCCGCAGTATCAAACAAAGTGTTTCTCCCCACAGGTTTGACCCCCTCACAGGTCATGCTTTCATCCGCCCAACATTTTAGAATTGCCAGTAAAATTCAGTTGTTTGATTTCACCTCACAACTCTGAGAAATAAAACACAAATTAAAGCAGTGGATCCAAATGGCAATGATTTGCAATTTTTAACTTCAACCCCTGACCTTTAACTGCACACAAACCCCTGCTGGTTAGTGGAGAGGGGAAAAGTCCCCCAGAGAGGTAACTTAAAGGCACCCTGCGGAGCTTTTGACTTCCAGTAAAGCTATGAAGCATTCTGTTTACCAGCGGGTCCTCATTTAGTTTGTTCTAGTGCATGCACATGGGGACGCACATGCGCAATGCAATACACATTCACAACATGCCAAGAACTGCAGCAATGTGCCAGCAAAGGCAGGAAAGGACAAGAAGACGAGGCAAGTCGACATGGATGTAAACAATGCAAATCTCAAAATTCGGGGGCGCCCCTGCGGCTTAGGGGTTAAAACACCGTCCATGAGTCCGGCCGGGGACCTTTGTTGAGTGTCATTTGCACTTTTTATGTTTACGTTTTATGAGGAAGGGAATGGATTCAACACGTTTGTAGGGCCTCGAGGATACACACAACGTGTTTTGGTGAGTGATGCTGAATGCAATCAGAAAACTCCACAGGGCACCTTTTTATGTTGTTAAGACGTCTTTGGAATTTGCTCTCATGAAACTGCTGAAACATGCTCTCGTTCGGCTTTTCTTGCGGAAAGAAGAGGGACTATGACACACTGCAGAAGTGAATGCAAAGCAGAGCTGTGGTGATCTACTTTGTTGCGACCTTAAATTGCATTTTAAAGTACTTCAGAGATTTAGTATTGCACTTCCATAAAGTAGGGGGACTAATGGAGGCCGAGATATCCTGACTTTTAGTTCTCAGGCCATCTCTACCAGGTGAACACACACCTCTTTAGTGTGTGTGTAGTAGTCTCCAAGCCCAAGTGATGATGATGATGATGAGTGATCAGACTTGACAAACCTCCCCAAGGCCCAAGACGACATTATACAACTGTTTCCATGGTCTAAATAGTGACTAGTGGGACTCTAATAACTAGTACATTGACTTTGACATGTAAAATTGGTCAAGTTGCCAAGTGCAGCTGTAAGTCTGAATTGGATATACAGAGAAGGTGCAGTACTGATCCAGGAGTAGGTTACCATGTACCACTGAGACGCCACAGTATGCAGGTAACCTCATGCTGAGTGCTACGTCACTGGAATGTGTTTCTGTTTAATCGGGCCGTCGCACCTCACACACACTGGATGGTCTACTGAGTGAAACCAGCTGCTGAAGTGTCAGGGTGGCAGAAGGCTCCCGACACTCAGTGGCACACTGCTTGTCCCCGTCTGTCTGTCTGTCTGTCTGTCGGTGTTGACACACGCCTGGTTAGTCCTCGAGCAAAAGAGAGAGAGAGAGGGGAAGACATCGAACAGGAAAGCTTGTATCCATCTCCTTCGTACACAACGTGACCAGACAGACACAGCAGGACTGTGGTTTGCGCAAAGAGTGAAGGAAAAGAATGCTTTCTGACTTTGATGTGGCTTCTCTCATAAGGTCCACTCTGACTGAGACGCAAACAAAGAGCGGATGCCTTTTCCTCCAGACGCCCTTTTATTTTGAATACATTTTCTGCGTCATTTGTTGTCTCCCGAGCACTCTGTGACACATTTGTTTGTTGAAAGCACTCGCGTTACATTTAATGAGACATCACTTCATATCACACCAACACTTGAAAATCCGCGGCTTCTCCACAGGCTTTGACGTGGAGCCTCCGAAAGGAGAGCGAACAAAGGCCGAACGCAGGAGTGGGTTGATGAAAGAGAACTGTGCGAGCCGAGCGTTCTGTAAGAAACGTGGCAGATAGGAGTGTCGGCACAGGTTGTGTGTGTGAGAGAGAGGCCGAGCTGTAATAGGTTATAATAACCAGCCCAAATCAGCCGTGGAGATCAGGGAAGCTAATCCGGTGTCAAGCCTAATAGAATCACAGACACAGGAATAGACTGTAGGACTCAACACTGGGTTTGACCTTGCCTTCTGTGTGTGTGTGTGTGTGTGTGTGTGTGTGTGTGTGTGTGTGTGTGTGTGTGATGGTAGTATTTCCTGGATTAACGGTCCAGAGGCAAGGGCCCCAAGGATCCCCTAGGATTACCAACTGGGCAAAGTGGGCAACTGCCCCAGAGCCCCAGGACTCCAAGCGCCCCTGTGTAATTTTGCATTTTAGGTTTTCAGCATATTGCAGAGAACTACGAATGAGGCGTAAAATGATTAACTGACACAGACTTCCCGGACCCTTGTGGTCTAAGGCTGGAGCAGATCTTGGCAGCGTGCACTGCTGGCGGGTGTCTCATCCTTGTTTTAACCACCGTTTTAAGCCCTATGCAGGGATGGACTAGTCTCCCTCTCTGCCCGGAGTCAGAACACCATTTGCTCCAATTTGCATCAGGTGATTGGACCCCGGTGTACTTGCTTGCAGGTCTAGTTTAACTGCAAAGCTGCAAGTTGGGTTGTGCTTCGCAGCAGGTTATATTCCAGCATAGAATAACTGGACACAATGCGCAGAGAGTGTGAAGAATGGGCAGTTAATGCAAGCCCAGCAGATATTTTTTTCCCAGAGACATCTGGCCATGGGTCCACAGAGTAACTGAGAACACTATAAGTATGTTTCAAAGACACCCTTGGAGTATTTAGCCATGTTTATACTGACATCATAACTACCCCCGTTTAAAACGTTTGACATCAGTGTTTGTTTTACCGCGGCACGTGACATTCATGATGCCAAGTGGGAGAAATCGGAGCCTTCAAACTAAATCTCCTTCTCGTAATTACAATTAATTAGCTCTCCAACCATGACAGATCAGATAAGGATCAAATGAGTCATTAACGCAATGCGTCACATGCAGCACACATGATCAAACTCCCTCTGAGTGATGAAAGAATGAACTGCACAAGATTTCAACAAGTGTGTCAACAACCACAACAGACAATTACTCAGCTTCCGGAACAAAAGTCATGATGACTTTCTTCTCGATAATATCTGCTCCGCTGTTTCGTCCTCCCCGGCACTATTTGTCATCTGACTGAGATCCTGAAAATGTTGTTATTGCCTCTGTGTCCCATGGTTAAAGGAAAGATGGCGGAAATTACAGCCAGACCGATAATTACGGCTCCGACTTTCTGTCCGAAAGACTGCTGCAAACTCTGTGAGCTGTTGCGTATGTGTGTTTACTGCATTTCCATACTTGAAGGGACTTCCCACTGAAACGACGTTTAAAAGATGAAATAACATTCTTCCTCTGAAAAATGAACAATAAAACACATCTTTGAGGGACGTTACAGAATCAGTTCGCTGACTTATTGACTTCTCTAAAGTTGCGCTACTGTTAAGATATCTTATTCTTTTTTAACGTTATCGTCACTGGGGTTAGCCAAAAGTTACGTAGGCCCGCTTTAAGATCAAAGGTTCTCAACATTGTAGCTTGTGAGGACAATACTCACTGGGGTTTAATGTTAGAATGATAGAATTAGGGTTAGGTTTAGATGATGGTAAAGGTTTGTCATTGTAGGTCATCATCAGTATAGTCAAACATACATATTGACTTGTTCCACTGGGGCTGCCAGTTCTAAAACCACCTGCACTAACTGCACTAAAAGGGACAAAAAGCGTCCCTGAGCCAATTTGTGTTTCATGCCTGTGTGCATTGTAAAATAAAACAAGGCTCAGTTGCATGCCTAGGAGAATCAAGACAGCACTGGCAGAATACAACTGTATCAATATATAAAGCAATATAAAAGAGGCTGGCCTTCCTAACACCGCCTGGTACAAATATTAATTGCCTCAATTCAAATATTCAGCGAAAGATGCGATGCTGTATCCTCCTCATTGAAAGCAAAGAAGTCATTCTCACTGCTGCTGGAGGCTGGGGGTCTGTTGCTTAAGAGTTGCATCCTGCTCCCCCCTCGAAAGTTGCGGACCCCTCTGCCTCACAAACTCGAGCCGAAGTCACGAGAGGTTAGGCGATTGTTGCGCAAGCGCGTATGTAAAGACACGTTGGCTGATTTCTTCTACAATCCTCCTTATGCAGATAACTGAAGAACTTATGTACCGCAAGTAACAACATAATTGTTTGATTCGTAACTGTAATGTGATTACTGAATTTATGAACAGTAACACGTTACATTACTGCGTTACAGACGAATATAATGTCACTCCCAACACTGTGTGCTACCTGTAATTGTCAGAGTAGATGTTGCTTTTGCTAAACGACTTTCAGAATGGAACTCTTCAGGTGTGTTTAGTGCTTTGCTCTCTGAAAGCATCACATGCTGGATGGTTAATGACGCCCTGTCAACCATTTGGCTGTAGATTTGGTTCATTTTGGTTTGACAAAAGGATTTCTGGAATTTCATGGTTTTGTTTCTCAGCATCCTTAAACTTGTGACTGGTCAGAATAAAAGTTTAATTCTACCACTAATTGCAGAGTGTTGGCAAGGCACTGTTTAAAGATATGAGGGGTTGCCTTGCAAAAACACAATACAGTAAATACACTACTGACGCTGTACTTAGTGTGTCGAAACAGATGTTTTAAGTGTCAAAAAGAAAAAAGAAAAGGTCTAAAAATTTAATTTTCTTCACTTTCAAGATGCTGAAGGTTCCGTTTTTAAGAATATTTTGGCATTGCAGCAAAGCTCCTGTAAAGCCCACAATGTCAAAATAGCATTTTCTCAAACTGTGCTTTGGCACCTACTTTCCCTGACTTTTCAGTCAGTAATCATTAAGAGGGAATGTCCTTTTTTCGAATGGGACTACACTCTCATAGGAATTTATTTTTTTTCACATAAAAGACTGCATTTCTCCGACCAAACCAGCACTTAAGCACTTCCACAATATAACAAAACATGTGGAGTGACTTATCATCTGGCCAGGCCAGGACACATCATGCCTCCAGTCACACTAGGATGAATAATCATATCATTTAACATTGGGAATAGGAGTACTTGTAACAAAAAAAACAACATCCATTTTTGTCTCAAACAGTTTCGTTTACAATACAACCATTTAGTAAGAGTCTGAAAACCAATGAAGTTGCCAACACTATTGGATGGATTGCCATGAAATTTGGTACAGACATTCATGGTCCCAGAGGATGTGTCCTACTTTGGTGATCCTCTTACTTTTTATCAAGAGCCACCAGATCAACAAGGTTGACATTTGTGGTCCAGAGTGAACCAGCAACAGTGAAATATCTCAACATCTACTTGATGGATTGGCACCACATTTTGAACAGATATTTGTGTTTCTCCGATGCGTGTCTTTACAACTTTTGTGATCCCTTGACTTTTCCTCTAGCACCACCAACAGGTTGACATTTTCGGTTACGGGTGAAATGTCTGGACAACTACAAGATGTATTGCCATGAAATCTGATACAGCTTCACTTTGTGTTTAGTGTTATAGTTTAGTGTTTAGTGTTGTATTAGCAAATATTAGCACGGTAAGCTAAGATGGTAAACATTTATACTTGCTAACCTAAATTATACCTGTTGGTGTTCAGTGCTAATGTGCAGCCTCACAGAGCTAGCGCGGCTGTAGACTCTTGATCTTATTCACTTCTCCAGTTACATTTAAACATAAGCTCTGTGCATTCTGAACACGTGTGAGGAAGTTAAAACTAGGGGTGGGAAACACAGATGTAGACATATAACAGCCACGTACAGGAATGAATGACGTAGGCTGAATAAGTGTACACACACACTGTCAATAATCTCATTCAATGCATTCTTACTACCCTGTCCACCATTTCTAGCACATTTTGCGGGGCTGCCAAGTTTGACACGCTGTAATTTGTGGTTCTATGACAGAGGTTATCGCATGTCATGTAAATGACATAGAGACGAGCAGGTGTGCATGTAGGCCGAATGCCACGTCCAAACTGTGCTCCTAGTCAGCACTAGTGCATTGGTAATCATGTGGAAGTGAAATAGCAGCTGCCAACTAGTGCAAAGAAATGCTTTCTAGCGCAGCCATGTGTTGTTAGGATCAGGCATGTAAAAGCACTGATATACATTGGGAAGATCTGTCACGTTATACACTCTGTCCAGAACAAATCACTATTGTTTACCATAGTCATACATTTCAATAATTGCAGCTATTTGAATTTTCCATGAAGGGTTCATTTGCCTTTGCGGGATGTTAACAGCACTGTTGACTGTTGTTCTAGCTTTGTGCATTTCATGCAATGTACTTCCAGCACAAAAGAGGTCATTATTTCCCCACGTGTAATCCCTTTTTTCTCTTTTTTGTTTTAAACAAACGAACCACTACTGTCCTTCCCCACGCACTGTGGCAAGACAATCAAACCCAACTACTTCTCTCCATTTATGTATTTATCATGCACTTGCAGGCTTAAGGCTATTCATGCTTTAATGGTACACAATTGATGGCAAGCAGTATGTTATAATTTCATACTAAAATAGAGGAGCTTGTAAAGCCACCAAATGGCCATATTGAGATGAAAGAGAAGAAGGCTAGTCCACAGATTAAGCATCCAATCACCCAGAAGTTCCACGCAGGAAGGAGGAAAGACTCGGTAGCGTTCTCCTCTTCAGTAACACATATCTAGCAAAGCCATCTCCACTGCAAACCTATTGCTCACCGCGATCCCTGCTCTCTACGAGTGGAACATAAACATGCCGATTGCGCGGCGGTAGTCTCCTCTTCAGTAATGAAACAAAGCAAATATATTAATTAAATACAGTCCAATCACGTCCGATACAACTGTCTACTGTTGCAGGGACGTAATCAACGGGTGAAATCAGTTGTTGAACTAAAAACTGAAACCTATGCTGTAGGTATTTACGGCGGGACTCCATACATAAAGAGCACGTTGCATTTACATTAGACAGTGATCCTTGGAATGCATCCTGGATGCACAAAGCACCTGTCAAGAAAACCTAGGGGATAAACTGTAAAAAGCACATTTTAAAAACGTATACGCAGCAGGAGACCAGGCTCAGCGCAGAAGAGAAACAAGGATTGTGAAATCCATTCTATAGGAAACAGAGAAGCAGTGTTGCCCCAATAATAAGGAGCAATGCGTTGCGTGATTAGCGTTCTTTTGGATTTCAACTCAGACACATCTGCTGCCCATCTACCATCCCCAGGCCGTCACACCAACACACACAATGCTGAATGTCAGAGCCTCCAGCCACCACATGAACGCACCACACCAGCACACGCTTTAAATCAATCCAGCGCATTATCTGTGGCAGATTACACATCACTAACGTCAGTGTTCATACAGTGCTTTGGCAATGCTGTATCTGATTATGGTTAATAAAGCCAATTGAATTTGATAACCTATCTGAAGAAAGTTTCAAGCTCTACAGCCTGACTTCATTCGCCGTCCAGTGAAAACCGTGTATCTCCAATTTTGGTGATTCTGAGTTTTTCAGATAAACGAAAGGATTAAGTGTTCCTTTATGGTTTGAGAAACACTCTCGTATTGGAGCAAAAATAAGCTATTTAAAAACCCATTTGATTATCTGGAGAAAAAAAAAGCATTATTACAAAAGTGAAAACAAAGGTGACATTATGGACATGCATGGTTTTCATGGCACAGCGACAATATGTGACGTGAGACGACAAAACAACGACAATCTTCACTTCCCCAGGTCAGGTTTAGGGCTAGGGTTCTGGCTTCAGGGTAAAGATTAAAGTTAGGATTAGTTTCATGTTAGGGTTTGAGTTAAACCATATGAGGGGACAAGTAGGGATTGAGTTTGTGTGTGTGTGTGTGTGTGTGTGTGGTTTGCACTCTAAGCTGCAGGTTTCACCTTCAGGCCGTCTCAACATCTGTCGGCTCAAATATCAAAGGTTGCCAACATCCTGACACATCGGTCCACACAGTTGTCACCTATAGGCATCTCACTCTATAAGGAGAAAATGAAGCGAGCCGCTCCCACGTATTTGAGCTGTGGTTACACAACAGGTAGTTTCAGCCGAACCATTGGAGACATACATTCAAAAGCTGTTATCTTAAAGGGAATCCATCGCTGTAAACACTGTAACTACTACGTGATAAACGTGTGAGGTGCTCTCTGGTAATACTGCTGTTGGAATCATGTATGTAGACACAGAAGTGCTGTGACAAAAAGCAGGGTTTTTTTCATGGACGTAAGACAAAGTAGAAGACGGTCAAGTCTGTCCAAAGTAATGCCAGGTCTCAGCCAATGATATAATGGCCTTTTACCTCTGTTAGATTTGGGAAGCGTTGCAGATTAATAAGAAGTCACTCAGATGGTATAAATCTCCAGGAAACAATAATGGCAAAAGACAACCCAGATCTTAATCTGATAAAATCACTGAATATAATCCAGCAGCAAATTGGATAAGGCTGACTCGTCTACCGAAATCTGTGCAGTCTTATCAACAGGAGCACACGTGTAACTTCTTCGGCGGATAGAATAACTTAATAGCTAAATTCAGTACTGTGGGTATTAGTCTGTGATGGAAAACATATTTACTCTAATTAAGTACTGTCAGTAAGTATTAAGTACACTTTTGAGGTACTACTTTGAGGTAATGCTTAACTTTATGCTGCAACTCCACCACATTTCAGAGGGAAATATTGTGCCTGGCCTCTGCATTGGGAACCACTGGAATAAAATACCTTTACTGTGTACTACTGAGCAGTTATAACTAGCTACTTAGATACTGATGCATTAGTATTATTAAGTACTTTTACGTTTTGCTGATAATACTTCTGTTCTACTTACTGTAAGTAAGGAAAGGACCTCTGCACTTCTTCCACCCCTGGTATTGATAAACATAAACAACTTTCCAGCTTCTATTAATATGTTTTATGAGTAATTGGATTTGAAAACATTAAATACAGGTAGAAATAAACCCACAGCGCCGAACATCCAAACCTCCTCCACAGCCAAGATGCATTTTAACAAAAAAACTATATTAACTACAAAACTGAACTGCAATGAGTCTCCAGTTCGTTCATGTGGACAGAAGACACAAGACTTCTGCCATATTTAAATACAATCCAGCAACATCATCAGATCTCGACACAATCTAGGCTTGAGGTGTGGGTTAATGTGGGTGTACAAGTGGTCCAAAGTTGCGCTCCATACAATGATCAGTTGCTAGGTTGCGGATTTGGTTATGTTTTTTTAATGTAGATTACAGAGTCATACGTAAATGAAAGATGGCTTCGTATGGGAAGTCATCCCAGTCGGCGCTATCAGTGATCAGCTGTATCAGGAGGTCACTGAGTCTACCTTTTTAATGTGGAAATGGAGAGAGTGGGGGAAAAAAACAGGCTTGGAGGGGGGGGGGGGATGTAAAGCGAGGGAGGAACAAAAGAGGGACATAAAGATCCAGACGGTGAACTTGAGGGAGATAAAGAAAATCGTTGAGACAGAGAGGCAGATTACCGGGTCAAAACGGACAGAAAGAGGAGGGCTGGACTGTCATATGACTGAACTGCTGGGAAGGCCCGGCCTCACCTTGAAACCGCATGATCTGTATCTGCTCTGTCCCAGGGAATTGTGGGAAAGACGGCGAACAACAGACAAGGAGAGGAACTTTTGTCTCGTCAGAACTGCGCCAGGATTTCAGTTAAGATTTAGGATGGTTTGCATCAGCGTAAGCAGTTTAGGTTACAGGTTAAAGGGATGAATTTCCTAGATGAATGTCCTGACATGTATATGTGTGTTTTCTGCCCTGTGCTGTTTCTGGTCTGTCTGATCCAGACCCCTACAGTATGTTTTGCTCAAACTAGCCATAAGAATGTGCGGCGTATAAACACTCCGATAAACGTGTAAACCATCGCGGGGCAGGCGGGGCTGTGAGACGGCATCCATATAGAATGAGGGGAACAGCTTGATCCACACAGAAGAGCAGGGGAAGTATGGAAGAAATCCAGACATTGTCCTAAACACAAGCTGAACCCACCAACATCTTTTGCCTCTCATCTCTTTGGAATGATGCAGTTTACTCGCGCCACTTTACAGAATCTCTCAGTATTTAGGCTCGAAGTGCAGAGTCCCTTCATGCAGTTTTCAGTACCCAGAAATCTTGTACAGCGATGTGACATGTGTTCGCTAACCTGCTAGGAAAAGCCCCCCCACAACCCCTTTAGGTGCTTGACCCCAGTCGTCCTGCAAACACCGCATTTGACACAAATCTATTTGAGAAGTACTTGAGCTCCACTTGACTTTAATCACAAAAGCCTTCAACAGCAGAAACAACCTGCAGGAAACGTGTTTTTAGAGTTGCAGAGCGATGGGGGGGAAGTGGGCGGGTCTAACTGTGCAAAAGATCCTTGGGCCAACGGCAGTCTGGTTAACAAAGTTCAGTAAAAGGACAATTTCACTGTTTTAGCAAAGTCTGACTATTGTTTTGCTTCTCATGATCATCCCTCCTGATCAGAGATCCCTTTCTGATTGCGCTTCCAATGTAAGTGATGAGGGACAAAAACAGTGCGTTACCACCCCTTCACCGCACCGCACCACGGACACTACGTTCAAAAGATTTAGACGCGACGGGATTTAGTTTTGTAACTGTATTAATGGTAACCACACACACACACACACACATACATATATATATATATATATATATATATATATATATATAGTTGTTTGTTTCTGTCATTTTGTGTTGTGTGTGACATAAATAAAAGAACTCGGTGCAACAAATGAAACAGGTGGAGGAGGGAAAGAGTAATGCAGATAGAGGAGGGGGAGTTGGACGCATAACAAAAGCACAAAAAGGTTGGAATGCACGCCCAAAAGGGACAACAGGAACTCTCCTTGGTAACATTATCAGTTTATTGAACCACCTGGGAGCCATTTTTGGCTCCTTTCTACCCTTATCTACTTTATGTTCTCCCCATGAGCCCAACACCTGATCTGCTCACATCCCTCACTCCTAATTTTTCTCTTTTTTCCTGCAGTAAAACACAACTTCAACGTTGTTAAAGTGAGGCGTTGCAGCTGCACTGAACCCGGAGCTCTAACATGCACGCAACATTCTGGGAGAGCGTTCTCGACTCAAGCAAGTGCCCATAAAGGGAGTTACAGAATGGAACGGGCCCCTCTCTCTCTCTCTCTCGCCTCCTTCCTTGCCTCCTTCCTTGCGTCCTAATTTAATGTGTCCTGTTGTTTGCCTGCATGTCAAGGGAGGGGGGGGGGCCTCTGCGTCAAATCCACCGCTGCAACAGCTTAACATTAAAGAGGAGGTATTATGCTCATTTCCAGCTCTATATCTTTATTCTGGGACACCACTGGAGTAGTTTTGCATGATTCACAGATCTAAGAAGTCCTTACTCATCTTATTGTGGCCCTTCATGCAGCCCCTCAGTTCACCCTCTGTCTGACACAAGCCGTCTGAGCTCCTGTCTCTTCAAGGCCCGCCTCCCTAAAAGCCCACTGTCGTCTGATTTGCCAGCTCCCTGCAGCCCATGGGGGGGCAGAGAGACGCCTCTGAGCCCTGAGCGCATCGCTTCATACTGGAGCCGCTGTGCTCGGCTGCATGACAGCAACAGTAACTTAGCTTGGAACATAGAGACATGGGGACTGCATGTGATGAACTTCCTGTTTATCAGACCACGAATGAGACAAGAAGTAGGTTGTAAAAACGATAGATGCTGTTTCTGGGGACTGGGCCTCACTGATTACTGTACAAAAACACACAACTTTATTCACTGATTTTGGTGAAACTCCATCATTTGATGGAGAAAACGTCTCTTGGTTTTCCCTCTGATGTCCTCCGGCTGCTCTGCCTCAACTCGCTGTGATTTACGGAGTTTCCTGACGGACAGAAAGCTTTAGAAAGTAACTGCAGCTGCCGTTGGCTCGGCTCGCTCTGAGCACCAGGGGAGTGTTGGTGTTTACACCGCCGGCACGGGAGCTTTGGACCAGGAGGAGGAGGTTTTCAGGCCCGGGCTCCGAGAGTCAGGTGGTTAGAGTCAGCGAACTAAGAGCATAGATATAGATATATATATATACATCTATGGCCAAGAGGACTGCTAGCTGCACCTACTACCCACCTACTTCCCTTCTCTCTTTCTGTGAGACGCCGAACAACCTGAGTAGCAGTAAAGAGCCGTCCTGAGCAGAGCAGCCCAATACCTCAGACAGACTGAGGGGTGGAGGAGCGTGGCCCTCTGCTTCGAGGGCGTGCTGTCACTGCTGTGCCCCGAGCAGACGACCATCTGAGGAAATCCGGGATGTATTACTCAATAGATCTCACGGAAATGAGACACAAAAAGCTTTTGGCTCACAGGGATTACTTTTACATACGTTTTCCTCATTATTTGGCAACTTTGGTAACATTTAATAGGGACACCCAACATTGTAACACCATGTATATGACAGCAAATAAGGGAAAGCACAATAGCTCCTCTTTAAGTGGACCCTCACAGCAGCGGGAAAGCATCCACCAAAGGCTCAAGACGCCCACTGATGCGCGCCATTACGCAAAAGCTGCCGGGACCACATGTCATATCAGACATAGCCAACTGCAGCGCAGCACCGTGAGGGCCATTACGCAGAACTGCCTCCATGTTGTGTTATTTTATCAGACTGGACGCGCAGGCACGCACGCAGTATTTTTGGGTTACTGGGCTATTTGGCTCTAATCCCACCAACAGCTCCCTACACTCACATTCTGGTGTCTGGGGGGGGGGATTCCCCGGGCACGGTTGGGAGAAAATAACGAGGTATAAAATGTATCCACATGCACACACCTTAATGCAAAACACACACTAACTCTGCACGGAAGACTCCAGCTGCGTGCAGTGAAGGAAACTTTTGAACACACGATCTTACTGGCGCATGCAGCTTTGCATGATGATGATGATGATGATGATGATGATCAGTTGCTTAGTTAAGTCGAGGACGTTGGAGAGGAGCTCTGCGCGCACGGACACCGCTCTGCACCTCATGCGCACTCAGGCTCTACTTTATGTGCACACACAAACAAATGTGCACGCATGCACACGGGCCAAGGAGCGCGCGGGGAGGGGAAGAAGAAGAAGAAGAGGAAGGATTCAACGCGTAGTCGGCCTGTGTGTCAGGAGTCAACTGTGACATCTGAGCTTTCGCTCCCACAGACTGCGAGCCGAGGCACCACCGGCCTGCACCGTTCCCGTGCGCATTCAGTCAGCTCCGCTCCCTCCGACGCGCCGTGCACGCCTTTCGAAAAGAGCGAGACTTCCGAGCTTGCGTGTGAAAACGGCAGCAGTCTCTAATGTTTGTGTGAGTAAGCGAGCTCGGGAGAGACCCAGCCCCTTTGTCTACCTGTGCGCACACGCACACACTCACACACACACACACCGAGAGACGGTGTGGAAGGAGAGAGTTTTGTCCGCGCTGCTTTGCCTCCAGGCAGTCTCACATTCTGCTTGGTTGTAACTGCCAAAGATCAAGCTTAGAGCAAGAAATAAAGTCCCTGATCATATGATGCAACTCCCCCCAAGAAAAAGTCAATATTGAATGTGGAGAAGTCATTTAGACGCTCCATGGTGCCAAATTCAGCTTCCAAAACTTTGTTTTTAAAGCTGCTCATGCAAGTTGTACCTTCCGGCAGCTCCAAAGGCGGCTCACCACACGATGTGATGCGACTTAAAGAGCGACTTCGTGAGTCTTTGGCATCTTTCTAACGTCAGCAGAACACATTGAGCACTCCGGGTCAGTCTCTGTCACTCCTCTCAGACTCCCCGAGAACCAATGAGGTCTTCAGCGACAGAAAATGCTCCACGGGGCACCAAGTCAAAATAAGTAAAGCAGTTCCTACCGTAATAAAGGTAACCATAGCATCGGCAGGTTAGTATCCAACAGAGTCGACATGAAGGTGATTAATTTTTAGACAGAATCCTTTGGCGAAAACTTCCCACTTTCTGAGGGCTGCCGCCGGTCTGTGCGCCACACTGGTTCTGTGTGGAGAGGATCAGGGTGTGCGTAATGCTCTCTCTCTCTCTCTCTCTCTCCCTCTCTCTCTCTCTCTCTCTCTTTAGACAACATAATCTACGGCCGCTCTTTCAGTTACGGGACAGATGGCTCTTGGCGCATGTTGCTGCAAAGACCTGCATGCATGCTGCCACTGTCTGTCAGCGGAGCGAGCCTGCTGACATGAATTAGGACACCGAATTAGGAGCGAGCGTGTGTGTGTGTGTGTGTGTGTGTGTGTGTGTGTGTGTGTGTGTGTGTGCATGCGTAAGTGTGTGCGTGACTAATGCAACCTTTACGTCTTTATGTAGCGCTGGCTGACATTTGGCAGGTTCCCCAAGACTGAAAGTTTCAAGCCTTAATGAATTATAGTCGCCATAAAATAAAAAAATAAAAAAAATAAACAATTTTGTTGTAGAAATGTGGACACATTTTTTTTTTTTTTTACACTCAGCACTGATTAACACAGATGCATGTGCACTAAAATGCATCTATATTAAGATATCATAGATTCTATAAAGCTGCTGTACACACAGACACAGTGGGAATGAAAAGTTGAAGTTCTTCATGTCTTCCTGTGTAAACCGGTTGGTAAATCATCGTGTTGCAGCTGTGGTAGCCCCTACCTGTGTGACCAGCCATCTAAAAACCACCAGACACTTGGAGGCACTTTATGTGACTCATTTTTACGCTAAACCTTTAACACAAACGGATGTTTGTTGGAAGCAGATGAAACCACGCTTACACATGCACACGGTGTTGGTGACGCCCCATAACAACAGGGTCCTTGTTTACGGGGTGAATCTACAGCCACACCGTCACAAGCTCCTCTTATTCCCAGCTAGAATGTAAAAAATGGTTTCTTCGCGTACTCATTGAGGAGTCTGTGTGGCATCACCTCACATAACATCTGACTGGTGCGTAACATTTACGTTGATTTGAGTGGAGTGTCCATCAGCTGACTTCTTCATAGCTCTGTGGCACTTGCTCAGAGGCACATGGTGCACAAGGACCTGTAATTGTATTCCTACTCACACTTGACCACGTCTGGAAGACTTCAAGTCGTCTCGCGGCCATATCAGAGGTCCTGAGCTCTTATCGGGTTTATAACCAACTTTAAAAAAAAAAAAAAGAAAAATGTTTGTGACATGATTATTTCATCACTGGCTAGACTTACGAAATCAGTGGCAGACGTTCGCATTCCATCTTTATACCAACAGACAACGCTGGTTTATATAACCGTGACCATGAACTTCCTCTAACCCTGATCAAGTAGTTCTTGTTGTCTAACTTGTGCATTCTGCTTACGTATCCCTTTGGACTGTGTCTGAGCTGATTTCCAA
This sequence comes from Enoplosus armatus, assembly GCF_043641665.1. Lineage (NCBI taxonomy): Eukaryota > Metazoa > Chordata > Actinopteri > Centrarchiformes > Enoplosidae > Enoplosus > Enoplosus armatus. Next base: position 14,019,824 of record NC_092201.1, on the reverse strand, counting down.
AAACCTCAAAACAGACGTGGCATCGCTCCGTTAGCAGCACATCTGGTCCTCGTCCCCCCGTCTCCTGTCAATCTCGACAGCACATCTGGTAAAGCTATGAATGCCCTCTCATTGGCCAGCGCACACAGGCGAGACCTGAGCAGACCTGACTGAAAATTGGACGGGTGGGTGGTGGATGGATTGATATTATAAAACTGTAACAAATGTCGAAGGTACAGTGGCCTCCTGTCAGGGTGTGTACTAAAAGCTCTGCCAGTCAAATACTTGTGGTTCGATTTAGACTCTGTTGATGAAGGTTAGGCTTAGCACCATTATAGGGTTTGAGCCAGCCAAACCACAACCATAATGGGGCGTGTCCACCCAAGTTTTGTCCCCAGCTGGACGCTCTTCTGAAAACGTCCAGCTGAGAGCGCTTCGGAGTCGCAGCGTTTTTTTTTCTTTGCTATGATACGGAATACCCGCAGAAGTACGCGTTGCAAGCAGATAGTTTGCATTATCGACACATACTGAGTGTGAAAATGTCGGCACAAGGTGGAGTAATCGCTCTGGCCCTTGCTCTGGATGAAGGGAAGGCTGAAGCACGGAGGCAGAGAGGACGGTCGCATGGTTAGTCCACTGATCGACAGTAGATTACGTAAAGAAACATAATAAGGTTTCGCTTTAAGCTCTTCACACTTTTGAAAATGTGTTTACAACCTGAAAACCTTTTCTGACTGATGGAACACAACAGTTGTCCAACAAATACCCACTTCATTAAAACCTTTTATACTATGTAATTCTAAACAAATTGCGTTTGACCTTATTCGCTAAAGGAGGGCTTTGAGGTTTTGCGCCAGTGAAACGGAAGAAAAGTGGTGCCATGTAAAACGGCGTGTTGCAGCTCATGCAATATGTATTTTAGGGCATCCCTGTTCTGCAGCAGAGGGAAGTGCATCTGAGATCTAACATGGAAAAAGCAGGTGTAAAGCCTGTGACGCTGTTTTGTGGGACACATCTGGAGGACGAGAGACTGGAAACAGGGAATGAGAGAGAGAGAAGCACAAATGAAAATAAATAGTGTTTTACCGGAGCTCTCAGTCCTGCAACACAACCTCTGTCTATATGTCCTAACTTTTACTGGCTGTCAAAGGGACTGAGGCAAATTTTGTCATTCAGTCACTGATGTTTTTGTTGAGCTGACAATATTGGCCTGTAGCATTTCCTCACACATGCAGTAGCCTTGATGAATGCATGCTTGTAGATCCAAAAACATTTTTCTCTTCAACCAATATCCAATATTCCAAGTTCAACAGCACCAAAAAAAAAAACATATGTTTGGTGCTGGGCTGACTTCCATCTGAAGTCTTGGTAAATATCTTGCTTAATTGAAAAATTGGGGTGAAGAAACAGCAGTGCTGCCAACTTTCTCACAAGACTTTTAAGACCCCTTCAGTGACTTTATTCCAAAAAAAGAAAAAAGCCCCGAGTGACAAATCTAGCGACTTTCTGGCTGGGGACAGCAGCAGCACATTCAGTCGACCAATCAGCAGCCAGACAGAAACATGAGCTGTGAACATGCGTACCTAATGACCAACCACTGATCACCACTGTTCGTTTGGGGAACTGCCTCTCATTTGTGTTTGTTGATTTTCGCAATTTTCAACCAGAAGTAGATGAGGACGATTATTGGAACTTCCGGGTAACAGTCATGACACAGCAACAATGGCAGAATCTTAAAAAAAACAAAACAGAGCTTTTGTAGCGAACCAGAGGGCTCCTGTTCCACTGCAAGACAACCATATCTGTGCTTCCATTCGTTTCCCAAGGACATACAACTTTAAAAATAGTGGCGATTCCACAGGAGGAAGGACCGAGTTTAAGGTTCAAAGAGGCAGCAGTCGTCACTCCGCTCCCGAGGACTGTGTTGAACCAGGGAGCAGTCGTCTCAAACGTGGAGTGGCCCCAAGCTGTTTTGCGTGGAACAGCTTTGCCACGCCACAAAAAGGGAGAGTGCGTCTGAAAGGGCAAATAGTGTCTGGAAGCAGTTTTTGCATTCAACTTTTGCTTTTTACATTACAGATTTGTTTGGATTAATCCGAAACAAAAACAGGGTAGTAAAAAATAATAATAATAAAAAATAAAAAAAACGCCGCCACTGATCCTTTGTTGATGCTTCCAAAATTAAACCATGTTCAGAGTGATCCTTCAAGGCACTTTGGCACCACTAGATGGTATGAGGAATGTTGAAACACTGACACAACTGGTATGTTTGAAACAAAAGCCAGTAACCCAGTTCACTTTCATGCCGGCAATCTGCCCTGCACCCAGCATGTTACAATGACACCAACACAGACGGCATTTAAAAAAAAACCAAAACAGCAAGTTCAACCACAGCCGATGATAAAAATTCATACTTTTTTTTACTATAAGTCTTAAGTTGTGCAGTTCACATGTGATCTTGAACAGATTAACTGGGACAATCTTATGAAATAGATAATATCAACTGTTACCTGCAAGATCTTCCTTCTTGCATCTCCCCCAAACAGAACAACACTCATCTCCGTATGTTACAAAGTGAGGAATATACTGTACACAGTGTTTTGCTCTCTATGACTAAGCATTAGTCATACATCATGAGAGGACCTTTCCTTCAGCATCATCACTGTAAAGGAGGTGTTCAATTTTTAATGACCACAATGGCAACGCACATCTCCAGCAGGTCCCTCCGGCTCCCCACGTGACATGACAAGTGCGTAATTATTATCCTGGACTGCAGTGAAATCATCAAATATGAAAGGAGCGAGGGAGAGGGGGGAAAGTTTTAGAGGAGGGGGAGGGGGGGGGGGGGGGTGAAGAGGCAGAGGACGAGAAAAGAAAAGGAGTCAAGAGGATGAGTAATGTGAACAAAGAGTTGGGAGGAGAGAGGATGATTATGCAGAAGAAGGAAAGGAAGACAGTGAAGGAGAGGAAGTATTACATGAGAAAAAAGGACATTTAAAATAATTTGTGAAATGATTGTATTATAGCCCTAAATGATGTTCATATGAGTTGAACAAAGCATCCACCGCTGGCACTTTGAGACAGCAGTTTGCGACCTCCTACAAACAGTGGCGAGCAGCTGCCCGAGGCTGTCAGCAAAAAATTCTATTATTCAGTTAGCGTTCGGTTTATTTTTTTTAAATTTAAGATTGCTTACTATAGGTTTGAATGTGGCAGCATTTGGTGCTCTTCATGGCCTTATAAAGATGACCAGGCAGAGGCGGAACAAGCCATTCAGCCTTGCGTTGCATGCTAGCCAGTGCCGCACTTCTGCGTTCACGGTGCTTTGGTGAATTGAAGTTCAAGCGGGCTCGCCGACATGATGACACCGCCATCGCAGCTAAAACTATTGCCACAGCTTGTGTTTGAAGAAAAGCGTCAACTTTTCAAGTGCCAGGAGACCCAGCGCCTGGCCTAGGGGATCTTCAACAAAGGAAGGGCCAGAAAATTGTTTGTAATTTTCAGACTGAATGGTACGAAAGGAAGGATTGGCTGGGTTCAATCCTCTCCTCATGGCATACGGTAAGACTTTCACATTGCTCCGTGTTCTCCAGACCGAGGTGAAGGACAGAGGATTCTGCTGCCTTCGTGTCAGTGACACTGTGAAAGCCTTGAGCAACCGGACTCATTTTCCGAACACTTTCAAGGAGGGGTGCAAGGCTATGAACATGCGCAGCAAGCAGCCGGTCCGAGGCGAGAGGCGAAGGCTGTTCTCCAGCGTCCCGGGCAACGTCAGCGTACAAATGGAGACAAGATTCAAGATGTGATTTTCTGGCTTTCGTTGACTGTAAAAAGTTTAATGAGCTCTCAGCCCACTTTGATGACGCAAAACCGCAACTCGCTGAAGGCTGACCTCATCGGATTATATAGTTCACAGATGGTCAAGGACAAATCACCTCTTCAACTGCTGGCTGTCCCGGTTAAAACGCATAAAGACCTGCAGCCGCAACAGGACTTTCATCTCTGGCATCAATCGAGAAAGAGAGACTCGTAAAACAGAGGAGTTTTACAAAGCGGTCATCAACATCTTTGACAAGACGGACAGGCACATGGACTTCATCTTCAAATAAAGTATGCGGGCCTCAACGCACTCTCTCTCGTCACACACACACACACACACACACACACACACACACACAAACTGATAACAGTCTAATAGACTAAAAGACGGTTTCCATCGTTGCTTCAGTTTGAGCGTTCGTGGGGGGTTTTATTTTTTGTACTTGTATTGTAAAGTGTTGTGAGTCGTTTTCAGTCGTTGTGAAATAGTGTACAGGGTCAACGATGGCTACCTTGTGTTGCAAGTTCAGTTCACTGATTTGAATTGCCTGTTCGTGGCATGAATTATGGGGAAGAGATGTTGCACATGTTGCACACGTGGATCTGTGCAGAATACTCGCCTCTCTCTCTCTCGTTCTCCGTCTGTTTGTCTCTTACACAAACAATGCCCTGCAGTGTTATGAGATGTAGCCTATTGGGAGAGCGTAGTAATGGGGACTGTTATGGAGTGAGTGTTTAAGTTTGGTAATGGTATTTTACGTTTTAGATGTTAGCTGACTGGCTGCACGCCGGAAAGTGTACGGGTGCCACGTGTTCGCGCCACAGGCCATCAACTTTTGATTGTGTGCGATTGTGCAAAAGCAACGAGGTCTGCTATGTTTAATCGTCCTGCTGCAGCCTTTGTAAATGACAAGAAAACACTTTCCGACGTATACGGCCGATCAGAATGTGTTAATGTTAACTGCAGATCTGCGCTGAAGTCTGTCTGCGCCCAATTCTGGTGCATTTTTCGGTTAAATTCGCTGAATGGGACAAACTAGCTTCCCGTGGGAATTACGCACCCTTCCTCCTGTTCCTGCTTCCGTTTTGTCCCGTGTCCCTTTGTTTTTGTTTCGTCTGTCCTCATGCTTGTATAAGCCTCCTCATAAATAAATATGACTTGTATTAACCTGACTGGATTCCAGATTTCAAGCGTGGAGTTGGTCCACAGAGTCTGAAACACGATGCCATGTTGGGATACCCCGGGATAACCTTAAACAAGGAGACTTAGTCTTTTCTGACAGACTAAATCCTGACGAGATCACAAGCAACATCCTAAATTACATGAAGCGGATTAGACTTGTTTGCACAGTAAATTCCATGTTCTTTATGCGGCGATCCAAGCATGCCTGTTCAAAAGCACTGCATGCTTATTTTCTTTGTTTGCACTGTGTTAGGCATCGGCGAACGATCCCAACCACCAATAACTCGGTTCCTGTTGAAAATATCAACAGGGAGTAATTGATGGGACAATGCTTTTTGTCACGGCATTCTGTGTATCAAGCGACTCTCTGTTCGTGGAAAATTAAACAGCAGTGTTGACGGACACACACATATTGAAAAGAGATGAATGCAGCACACGCATGCTTATTCAAACTCCCATAGGAAGACAAATGCAAACACACACACACGCTGATAATTAATAGGGACAGATGTGCGCTGGCACACAAAACAAACACACCTGAGAGAGAAATGGACATGAATGAGTGAGTGAGGGTGAGGAGGACGTGAGGAAGAGGTGGGTGAGTGGAAAGAAGGTACAAGAGGAAGTGACACAAGACAAATGGAGGACATGGCGGCAGTAGAGAGGGAAAGTGGAGAAAGAGAGGAGGCAAGTGAGGAAGGAGCTGAGTAGAGGAGGAAGAGAGGGGGGAAATAAGGACGGGGGGAAAGGGAGGGGAAGGTGAGGAGGGCTCTACGGCCTCCCAGACATTTAGACAAACAAACAGGGGAAGAAGAGAGTGGTGGCTATGGGTTACACACACTGGTGACATGTGTGTGAGTGTGTGTGTGTGTGTGCGCGCTAATGATCATGCAACCTGTGGCTCTGACAGAGTGGAAGACTCCCTACAACTGGTCTTGAGGGAATGATGTGAAGAGTGTGTGTGTGTGTGTGTGTGTGTGTGTGTGTGTGCTTTTACACTGCGTGTTATTCCCATGTTATTCCCCCCAAAATCTGATCTGTAAATGACATATATAGAATATATATACTCAATGTTTGTCTCACCAATACCCAAATCATAGATGTGACACATATAACACACATATTTAAAAAATATAGCAAATATGGTCATTTTCATATACTGATGATTAATTAGGATTCATTTCATTATTATTAATATGATTCTTTTTCAGTCCAGTATTTTTTGTTATATACCATCAAACAAAGTAGTTTCATTTCTTGGGTTGGTTCACCCATGAAGTTCACAGTCACAGACATGAAAATCCCAGACACACACTTGCACCATGGCTTTGTCCCTTGCCCCATGCATATGGAACTCAGGATGAATAATCCTGACTCACCAACAGTTGCCTTCATCTTTACATCATCAAGGCGCTACGCCGTCTCTCTCGTCACATTTATTTATATAGGCACAAATCACTCTAAGGGCTTTACCATCTGTACAACATACACCACCTTTTTGACTGATTGCCTTGATTTAAGCACAATTGTTTATTTGAATTGACAAGCAGGGCCAAAGAAAGAAAGAAAGACAGGTTTCACCAGCAAAGAGAATGGGGGTGGGGGGGTGGGGGGGGGATCAGAGGGAAGACCAATGATGACGATGATTATCAGAGCAGAACACTGCATTATTCATCCTGCTCTTCGGGGAGAGAGACAGAAGCAGGAGGAGTGATGGAGTGAGAGAAGGTAAAAAAAAAATCAAAAAAAAGTAGGTGAGGGAGGAAAAGGAGGAGAAATGAGCAAAGAGCACGAAGAGGAGAGAGGATGTGACGGGAGAGACGGAAAGAAAAGAAGGGTACTGGAGGACAGAGGAGGAAGGACGACGAAAAGTTGAGGAGGTAAAGCTGAAGCAGGCAAAAGAAACCGCTTCATGGATACGTCGGTCGAATTGTATTTGGCTCTTTCAATACGAACATCCGATGATTCAATCAAAGCTTTATTGAGCTGCTGTAACTAGCACTAGTCAGTCACAATAGTTCTCCGAGCTTCTCTCTGTTGTGGCGTTTTGTTCACCGTTCTACACTTTGTTGTTCAATAAAATGTTACTGAAGAGGGAAAATGAAGCTCTTCGACCCAATAAACTTGCTAACTGTCAGTGAGCCTGACATCAGAGTGGACACGCTGTAAAAACCTGGTCCCATCATGTGCTTTCTCTAGAAGAAGAACACGTTACGTGATGTGACCGGCAAACCTTCAGCAGGTTAACCTTCTTTTCTTTTTTTTTTGTCAGAGCATCAAAGTGGTCTCTTTGGAGGCGTTTAGAAAGAGTCTGGGGCTGCAGCACAAGTTGGTACAGGAATGATGTCAGGTGTGATCGGTTTGACAGTTGTCTCATGATAAAGTTGGTGTTTAAAAAAAGGTCAAATCAGTGTAACTATTGATCGAAGGTTACCGTCTTTTCAGTACAGTTCAGGCATGATTGAAGTTTCTGCTTATTTCCTCCATCCCCGTGTTGTTTTAAACCACTGTAGATGATCTTTATTTGGGGTTATTGGCTTTTTTTTGCAAAAGAACAGACTAAATTGGCTGTTTAAAGGTTACTGCCAGTAGATAAGAAAGAGCTCAGGCAGAACATATAAAGTATGTTAAGTCTGGCCAATGAGCAAAAATGATTTACTGAAAGACGGGATTCAAAGAATCAAATCGTCAATGTGTGGCGACAATTTCAGGAATTGCGCGTTAATTACGTCACTCATTTTTCGTTTCTAATTTAAAACCTTGCAATTTGAAGAGTGTTGATCTAAAGCGCCTCAGAGTGGAGTGCTCTAGAGAGGACTATGGGGTGGAGGCAGAGATAGTGTTACAGCTTGAAACAAATGTTTTGTACTCATCTAAAAGCTTTAGTGTCTGATAAAGATCGTCTCCATCCCATCACGCCAGGTAGCACATATTTGTAAGTAACTGTGGCAGAAACATTAAGTTTGTCCAAACAAGTTTTTCACACAATCCTTCCATATGACATATCTACATTACAATTCATTGATTTCAAATTTGACTTGTCACTAAGCGCTCATTGCTGTTACTTGAAGTGAAAGCAATGCTCTGAAGTTTACTTTCCTGGATTATCTACTGACGGAGTTCAAGTTTCTGCAGATAATAATTATAATCAATAATTTAAGCTTGTAAACTTAATCATTTTGAATCAGGACCTCCAGTGTTTGGATCAAGTAGGTAAAATACGGTGTGTCAGAGTTAGTGACTACAGCTGCTATTTTAGTGTGTCGGACACACATTTAATCAACATTTAGGTAAATATAATAATAATAATGATAATAATACAAAAGGATTGACGGATTAAAGACCAGGATCGTGGCCAAAAAACCTTGATCGGGACATCCCTGCTCAGCTGTGAAAAAGTCCTTGGTTATTTTTTTTAGGACAATGGAATTCACTAACACCTTGGAGACACGCTAACCTTCCCCCAACAGAAACTCTAATCGTCAGCCAGTTGTAGGTACGAAGTCAAAGGCTTGTTTCTGTCAAAAACATGAGGAAGACTATGCTGACATATTTTAGGCTTCAGCTGTTGACGTCCTCCAAATTACAGGCCATTGTGAAACCACTGAAATGAGCCCATTGGTTCTGCAGCCACTTTGGCAGATTTGCATATTAGGCTGTCCTGTTTGTCCTGCGTGAGTCACTTAAAGCTGCTAGTCAAACTTTGACGGCTGTCATGGCAGTTTCAGTGGAACGTCGCAGAGAAGGAATGTGCAGCAACTAAAGGGGAGAGGAGTAACGGTTTGTTTGACAGCACTGATGTTTGATAGTGCTACATCGGATTATATATGGGAGCGTGTCTCGTTTCTCTTTTGTTCCTTTCAGGATCCAATTCATTATGTGGCCATTAATAAAATGAATAGTACCATGACATTTGAATGTCTTAAAACACAGTTTGATGTAATTTCCACCTCCATTTTTGCACATGTAAGAGATTATGATGTAGAAACTGATGAAGCCACTTCAGTGTTACTAAATTAGAATTAAATCTGGCTGGTAAGCTCACTCTAAGTGAACGGCCCAAAGAAGGCCTGTGTGCAGAAATGCACCGGTGCGTTATGAATTAGCCAAGGTTAATAAAGTCTTTTGAATTTTTCAAGAGGCAAGCGCCTTCAATCCATTGTAAAACCGCCCCCCATCACTTTTTTGGATGAATAAGCTGCCGGAAATCCATGCAAAGCTTTCACATGGAGTTCAACTTAGGTGAACTTTGACCTACAAATTTGTGCCTTTTGTTGGCATCAAATAAAATGGACTTGTCTTGACTTGATCAATACCAAGCTGTCTTGACAGTACTGACAAAAGCTATTATTTTCATACACTTTTATTTAACCCTCCCATGTCACAGTATAAACTGCTTCACAAAAGGTGAATGATTCGCAGACAGTTGTGAAGACACGAGTCAAAAAGTTACAAATATGTCTTTTATATAAACTGTGCAAACAACTTTTCCCATTGGCGGCAAGTGAGATTTTCTTTTTTAACCTCAAAAAAAAAAAAACACAAATCAAATGATGTACAATCCCAGTAACAAAATGCCGGGGGGGGGTGTAAACGGCACAGTACAGTGAAAGTTGAAAGAAGCTCTCCGGCTGGCTAGCAGGTTAGCGGCTAGCTCACTAGCTACAGTAGTTACAGTTGGTGAAGATGCATGGATGAATTTCGCTCTGCCTCTCTCTGGTGTGACGCGGCTTTCAGCCATCAGAGATGATCTGATAACTGTTCGTGCATATACGGTGCCACAGCGTGACATGCGGGAACGAATCCAGAAAAGGCACTTTGACATGCAAAAACATTCAAGTGTGAATGACTAATAATCATAGGCCTCACACACACAGCCTGTGTGTGTGTGTGTGTGTGTGTGTGTGTGTGTTTGTGTGTGTGTGTGTGAGTGTGAAATAGGGCGTTGCTGAAGGAGCATTGGCGCTAAGCAAACCTTCCCTGAGTAAATAAGAGGTTAATTTAATTTAATAAGACATGCAAACACACACAGTATACAAAGGGTGAACCAGTGATCAAAACAAAGATGTTGCCTGTAAAAACGTGATAATACTTTGCTCCTTGAAAATCACCATGACGGCCAATATTTTCATGTGTGTACGTTGTGGTGGAGAGACGTGGTGCACATTCTGTGTGTCTCATCCATTATTTTGTCAAATTAAACATGCGTTTGATATTAACATATATGTTGCACAGTGCACTCTGTACATTGGTGTCCTGCCAACAGCCTTTCCTGCCTTTCACCCAGTTTACACTGGGAGAGGCTCTAACAGGAATAAGCAGGACTTGATTGTATGAGAAATAATAATAATTTATTCGGAGTGATTAATGTTTAGGATAACAATAAGTCTAACACACATGATTAGGAACAAAACAAGCCAAGAGTTGGTCATAATTTCATGTTTTTTGCAACTGTGAAGGAAAACCTTCACAGTTGAAGGCTTTCCTCCAAAAATGCCATGCAATATCAATGGGTTCAACCAACTTATACTGTGTAATGTGGTTTTATTTTTTTGAAAGAAGTCTTTGAAAAGTCCATTTCGATCTTGTAAAATAAAATAAGGCCTTGATGTTTATGAACAGAAGGGACAGCCTTGAAAGTACATTTTTTAATTCAAATATATTCAAATATGATAATAATAATGATTCAAACTGTATGTCACACTTCACATTATGAAGAATACCTGTAAAGCTGTAAGTGTAACTTTGAGTTTGAAAGATATCATCTATCATTTCTTACAAAGAAACATGCCTGTTTAAGCCTTTGAATTCCACCAAACAACCTTAGCTTGAAAGTCTTCTTCTTCTTGAAAGTTCTTGAATTTGATGTAAGTAAGAGTGATAGGGACTGATTTTTTTTTTTTTTTTTTACAAAATGTGTACTTTACTTTTTGTACTTTTGTTTTATACCATTTGAAAAGTTAAAACTGAATTTTGTATATCTTAAAAGACATCAGGGCAAAAAAAAAAAAGGGCGTTTTGAGCAATTCTCTTGGCAAGAAAAAATGGCAAGATCGCGTCATATTACATAACAATATCACCCCTGTCTCTGCCTCAGCTCAATACGCAGTTGTAATTTAGTGCGTCTGTCTTTTTTCCAGTAGTTAAACATTGCATTTGACCATATTTAATCAGGGTGAATTATTGTGTTTGTGCAGATTGCATGAGTCAGTTCCTAACAGGAAAAGGGCCGGCGCGCCGACATTAGCTCTCGTGCCTTGGTGCGTGTTGTGCAGGTGAAGAGGCGGGACTTTGCTGCTGCAACTGTAACAAAAAATATGGTCGTCAGCAGCAGCAGCAGCTTCTGGTTCTGCCACTGAAGGGACTAACTTCATGACTGTCCGCCTGGTGCCGACCATTTCCACATAGGGATTAGGAGTGCGTACAGACGAGGTACCCTTTCCTTTGTCGGCCTTGGTCACAGTTATTCAAATGCATTGAATCAACTGACAAACCCTAATGTCCGTCTTTGTGTCCCTGCAGAGCTGAGGTTTGCCCGTGTCGAGCTTTATTGAGTATTTCTATGTTTTATTAAACGACCTTTGAATAGTTTTAGTGACGTTTGATTGTATTTTGATTATGTTGGTTTGCATTAAATTTTTGGTTTCTTTTAATTCTGAACTTATTTTGAGGGGACCGTTTTATTCGTCACTAATTGTAAGTACGTCATCATAGTGGTGGTCACAGCTGTTTGTCGTTTCGGAGCATCTGTGTGATAAGTGGCTCCCTTCTTCATTATTTGCATGCAGTTTATGATTTATTTCATTTGCTGTTATGCCACTTAGTGATCGAGGCCCCCCCCTTGTTGTAGTTGGCTGTTGCCCCTCTTCAGGCTGATTAATAGCTCCTTCATCTTAAAAAGCTGTTTTATCCTGTTATTTTATGGTGGATTTCTTTTGTTGGTACTCTTCAAACATTTTACTTTGGTTAAGGACACCTGTTTTGAAGTTAGTGGTACACCCATGATCAGTACATTTGTGACTAGTGCCTCCTTTGTCTTTGAATTGTGAGTCATATCTAAATCTCTAAAAGAAAAACAGATTATGATTCCCGTCGCGAGCATAAAAGACTTTCCAAAAAACACTAGTCACGGTGGTTTTGAGTTTTGCTCTAACTATAATAACACTAAATGGTTTTAATACAATTATAACATAAGGCCTGATGGTATAAATCATCTTTTGGATAAACTGAATTTATTGTCCCATTAACTTGGTCAGTACAATACAATACAATACAATATGCTTTTCTCACCCATTTCTACAAATCGTTGAATGTGTCTTTTGGCAGTATTTTGATGCATCAGCCATAATCTACATAACCAAGAAAAACATGCCAGTTGTGCTTTGGAAAATGTCTCGCGCTTGCTGAGACATGGTCGATGTTCGGTGTCAGCCGGCATCTGCAGCCAATTAAAGCAGTTAAAACAGACCATTTCTGATGGATAGAAGAAGAAGAAGACTTGGAAGAAGCTTTTGCTCCGAGTGGAAAAGTGAAGCTGCTGAAGAAGAAGGAAGAAAAAGTAGATTGAACTGTGTTGTAATGACAAACTGACCTCGAAAAGATGCTGTCACCCTCTTTGTTCCAACAAGTCCTTCACACATTTTCTGGCACTGGTGCCCCCATTTGTCAGTGCCTTCCAAAACGGTTTCAAATTATTGTTTGAAACGGTGATTACATTTTCTGATAATGCAACTAAATATACTTGGTTGAGGTCAAGTAAAGATCGTGGTCTTGGTTGAAAGAACCCAGCTTTGACAGTTGGCAGGAGTTGGAATGCAAAAAAGCAGTCGCGTGCCATGTTGACCCTGTCATCAACCCCGGCCTTCTAAGACTTCAATCATATGACATTTTTACGACAATAAGAGGCCCTTAGTCAGGTAAATGTAAACAAAGGTCAGCAGGTCCTTTGTAACTGCCCTCTTACACACATAGAAGCATTGATGATGATCGATGATCTGACGCCATTTTGTTCACCACGTGGTGGACCTATGCGGCCGTTTTTCTTATTTGACACTTCCCCTGTACTGTGGTCCTTGTCACTGCTACGTCCACCTGGAGGCAGGAGATTAGGAGTCGCAATAAGAGCGTGTTCCCTCACCGACTTCCCACCATGAGCGCAGTATTTTCACAGCTGGGTACTTTATGAAGGAAGGAGTAGGCTAAACCTCCTGGACTTTCTCTTCAGCATGACAGCTAACTGTTAGCATACTGACGCTTGCCTATGACTCAACAGCCTTGACAACGGCACATTGATTGATTGATTGATTGATTGATTGACTCAGACAAATGAGTGTTGAAGTCAGACACGTGGTGCATTGTTTATGTTTTTATATTGGGTTAGGAAATAACGAGTGGGACAGAACATGATAAACCAGGACTATTTGGTAGTGAAAGTTGAGAACCGGGACATTTTAGTGTTTTACAGAGTTTACCTTAACTTACACATCTCTACTTTTTCTCCTGCAAGTTACTCACTCCCCAACCCTCTTCTCCCCTTACTGCATTCTTCTGTGTGTGTGTGTGTGTGTGTGACAGTGATCCGTGGCCTGGAGCTGAATAGGACAGGAGGAGCATGGGAGGAGATATGTGCAGGAAAAAAGAAAGAAAGGAGGGAGGAAGAAGCACCTGGATGAAGGTGGGAAGAGAAAAGACGCATAGAAGGAAGAGGGATGTGGGACGGGGGGGAAACAGATGAGAGGGGGAAAAAAAGTGAGGTGGGAAAAAAAAAGAAAAGGGGGACAGGGAAAACAAGTGAGACAAGGACAGAGAGAGAGAGAGAGAAAGGAGGGGAAGGAGAACAGCTTTTACTCCTGTCTGGATCAGATTTCTACCCAGTTTCATGGGTCATCGCATAGCTTTTTACCCCACTTTCACACACACACACACACACACACACACACACACATATATGCACATGAATCACACATACAAGTCCACTGTTTGATAGGAGAGTCCAGGTATCCCATGGAAAGCGTCTAATTCACACATTAGCAGAAAAGAACAAGGTGAAGATCGTGATGAAGACTAAAAAGAAGCTTTAGGATTATTGTGGAGAAAGAAAAAAAAAACACACGACGGATGAAGAAGTTTGTGACTTTTCCCTCAGGGGCTCTCGATTCCTCGGCTCAGTTGTTGGCTCAGTCTCATATTTACACTCTTACTCACACACACACACACACACACACACACACACACACACTGCCTTTATCTCTCTATCTCACTCTCTCTTTTGCTTACACACACACACACACACACACATGCTCCCGCTTACAGGAGCAACATTTAATCCTCGAGGACAAACGCACTCCTGTTTACACACAACATCTCATCAAATGCAGAGAATATATAATTCTGCTGTTGTTTACACGTCCAGCATATAGTGACCCCAAACAGAAACTTGCACGCAAATACTGAAAAACAGAAACTCAAAACACACAGCGACACACACACACACACACACACACACACACACAAATGCATGCATGGGCACCCACTCATATGATATGTCTCAGAGGGATCTTCCACCCCCGAAGGGGTTTCCTGGCTTCCAGGTTTGCATGTTCGTACACAGTGTCTCCTCTCTCTTGAAGATACTGCGCACCCACAGTGTTTGTATTCAATCTGTTCTATTTAGATTGGGTTCATTCTCAGCACAAACAGCATGAATTCCCCATATTCACATACTTGTCACGCTCAACAGTTGTTTTTATTCATTAATGTGTTTACATGGATCGTATTGACCTAATTTCCTCCATAACCAGAATGTACCTGCTGGGTTCATGTCTGTAAGGATCTGTGGCAGCAGAACGGGAAACATCTTCTTAGCATTAAAATACGAGAAGGAAAATTTGATGTCTACGCTAATCTTAAACAGAAGACTTGTGCAGCTTAAAACTTTTCCAACATTTCCTTTCTAAAAGGGGCTTATTTACCACCTTTCTTACTCCACAACCAACATGGTGCCAAAATGCAGCGCGGGAGGTTTCTGCTTGAGTGAAATGGTGCTGAAGCGTTATTGGCTGATTGCTGCAACTAACTGCCAACAAAATAAAGGGTCAGTTGGTTTTAATACTCTTGTGTCAAATGCTTCCACACGGCACAAACAAAGCAAAGAGAAAAGACTCCGACGGCTGGGTTTTTTTTGTGTCTTGTAGCTGCAGATGCAAAACTTTGAGTTTGTTCAAAACAAATTGAGTGATTCTTTCAAACGAAATGCTTGCTGGCAGCTGGAGAGTCATCAGAGGACAGGATGAGATTATTGGCACCTGGAGCTCCCCGTCTCTGGAGCAAATATCCTTTGTTATGACCCGTGTGTATTTTCTAGGGCTATAGTTTATGTACAGCCACTAACAGTTGTTAATATAGCATAAAGTGAGAGACCGGGAACGACGGGGGGATACCTTTTGAAGAAATGTTGAAAAGCTTTAAAAAGTACATTGATTTGGAGACTTTAAGGCTGTTTAATTAAGGCTCAGCTCAAATGACAGCTCATCTAGATGAGTGACAGCTGCTGGAGGCACTAACTTGACCAACAGAGGAGGGAGGCGGGGCTAACAATAAACCCTCCTTCCTAGTAGAGTCGAGAAAAATGAGGATGTGCTTTGTCTCAATTCATTCTCTCTCTATCATTTACATACACACACACACACACACACACACACACATACAGACCATCTGTTGTAAGGGCAAGTGCAATACCACGCATCGCTAACCTAAAGCGTGAGACCATGTAGCAGGACACAGAAACGGGAGGAGACAGAAAGAGGGGGAAGGAGGGAAGGGGGAGACAAGGAGGAGGAGGAGGAGAGGACGGGAGAGAAGGAGGGAAAGGGAGGAGAAGACAGGAGGAGGGAACGAGGAGGGTAATTCAAGGCCGCAGGTATAGTTTACCTGTCGTGGCAGCCAGACGGCAGGAGAGCTGCTGCATTAGATCACTCTGCCAGATAGAGAAGGAAAAGGAGAGAGAGAGGGGTTTGTGTGTGTGTGTGTGTGTGTGTGTGTGTGTGTGCGTGTGTGTGTGTGTGTGTGTGTGTGTGTGTGTGTGTGTGCAGGTAAGAGAGTGTACAAGAGCACAAGAGAGTTGTCGGGTTAGATTGCCCAGTCCGATAAGTCTGCAGTTCCCATATGGGAGTAGGAGGGTAACAGGTAACACTAGAATAAGTGGTCCTCCTGGAATAAATAAAGGCTTCTCTTCAATGAAAGGGGAAGGGGAATTGGGAAGGCAATTGAATCGTTTACAGAGCTGAGGTGAGCTGCTGAGTGAGCCTCTGGTTTTAGGGGTTTGAAGTAACAAAGGATAAAGACCGACTCTTCAAAAAATGATGACTAATACATCATCTTGGAAGATTATTTTCACGCCTAGTTATCGCCGTTGTTTGCCGAAGCTACGTTTTGAGGTGGAAAAAAAGGCAGTGAGAACAGATGCAGCTGGATACTGTGGTCAGTCAGCGTAAGTTAGGAAAGGGCTTATTGCTTGTTCAGACAGAACACAAGAATTTTAGAGGTGGCGTGATTTTACACAAAGCCAATGGAAAGACACGACTAGACACAAATTCGCCCCCCGGGGGTGGTGCAAGTGACGTGAAGACGCGTACACCCAAGATGAAAGTGTTTCAACTTGGGTGAAAATTTCGCAAATATCTCGGGACTTTGTGGGTCTGCGTCATAAGCGTACGGAAGGGGAGAGCAGAGAAGGAAATCGGCCTGGACCGGTGGGACGAAAGAGAAAGAGTTCCTGGTGAGTTCTGACACGTGAGGACACTCCCACAGACACGGTCATCGCGTCGTTTGCTTGCTAGCTTACAGCTGACGTCCGTAAAGTTGGTACATAAGCTGTTTGGCACGAAGTAGTCGCGCATGGCCAGAGCCATCTCCACACGTCTGAGACAGGTCTGGCTCGACCTGGTTATCATTCTGGTGTATGGAATAAATAAATAAAAACGCGGTGCTTAACCCAGGATGCAGCGATTCCCCTTCTTCCCAAGTCATTTCTGCCTCTCTGTTCTGTAAAATTGAAAAATGAAATCAAAAAAAAAGGAGAAAAAAAAAGTGTGTGTGTTGTCTTGTTTTAGGACAGTGCTCCGTTTGTTCCCCCAAAACATGACAGTAAGTAGAATCAGGTGAGCAATTAATACGAGGCAGATGATGTGAGTCTTAATGTTCTTCCCACACGCTTGTCTTTTTGTCCAATTGCAGCATCATTTCCCCCCCCCAAAAAAAAGAAAAAAAAAAAAAGACATGATCTGTCTCCTGTTAAGAAGATGGCGGTAAGGGATTTCAGCCATTTGTAGTGTTCAAATCGTTTTCATATGGATCAAAGCTTGTGTGTTCATGGAAACAGGATGTTGGATGTCGGGTGCGACAGCTCTGTGGTGGTTTTAATGGTTGGAGATTTTAAAAAAGGTTATGGTGCTGTGACGTCAGCTTATTCTTTTCAGTGGCACTTGTTTAAGTGTCTGGTGTCAAAAGGCTGCATGTTCAGATTCCATTCTCATGGTAAAAACGCTGACGTTTAAAGCAGCTGTAAACTTGTGTCACTGGGCTTCAGTTCTCTCAACACTTTCATCTGATATTTCGAAACAAAGTCACGGCCGAACAAGGAAAGGTTTGTTCAGGTGAGTTTCGCCGCTCGGCTGATTCAAGTGTTTGACAGTTCCGAGTCAAGGCTGATAACGCTGAGCAGAACCTTGATTTGTTTCTTCACGTTTTCAAGCTCACTGGTTATTTTTTTCAGGATACGGTGCCTTGGCGGATTTCGTACCAGGGCTAACGGAGGACAGGCGTATGCCCTCTTAACCAATTCATCTGTCAGCTAGCACTGTGATTATCTTTCTTTCTCATCCATGACAAATTGAATCAAGCCACAACATGTGTTCCAGATCCTGGTAGTTTCTCTTATGAGCTTATGGAAAGTTTATCTTCAGCCAACTCATGTCAAGGCCAAAAGTGGAGAAATTTGCCATGGGAAAATGCAGCGCATCAAAATACTACTACTGTGGCTTAGCCGCTTTGACACATTGTGGCTAATCATCAGTAATACATAAAGAAAACAGCTTGTAAATGCTTCATGAAGGCTTAAGTGTGTAAATCTTTTCTTAATCTGAGCCAGAGCAGCGAGAAAAATATGACTCCCTACTTCAGTCTGTGGGATTTCACAGCATAAATATTAATTCTCTTTACTGTCCATCAGAGATAGAATTCCCTGTCGTACATAATGCAGGTACAATGCAATGCAGAGTATACCACTGAAATTGTTCAAAACAGTCATTACTGCATTTTGGATGAATTAATTACAAAGCAGCAAAATCCATTGAATCTAGTGAACTTGTGCAATGCAGTGTGCCTTTGTGGTGTTTCAGCTCTGTTATATTCAAAATGTTATCGTCCCTTGCACATAATAAATACATATAATAAAGAAACAATAAACTGCAGTGTAAACCACATTACATGCAAGAAGATAAAATCACATGTGACGGTCCACCCATCTACAGTACTGACAGACTGTCAACACACACCGTCTACTTTTTCCATGTACTTTTATGTTTGAAACAGAACTGTTTCGTAATGCAGCAATCGCACACACTGCCGCCCTATGCGCCAGCCGGCGTAATGGGAATAACTGGCTCGTATAAAAGAGTTGCTGGACAGATGCTGAATGGCTTTTCTTGCATACTCTTCTGCTTAGTAATATATATTTGTGTTAAGGGTTTATTTCAGAAACGATTTATCAGAATTCTCTCTATTATTCGTCCATTTTAATTGTTGTTACGTATAGCAAATAGGGAATCTTAAAATATCCTGGTAAAATATAATCTGATGGTTCAATTTGGAATTTAAAAAAAAGAGCCCAAATTACACATTGTAACTATTAACAGGTGCATTAATTGTCATTTGTGTTGACGTTGTTCCTTGTATCTGATCTTTATAAGACCGCCTCGCGAGCTTAAGGAAGTACAGAACTATAAAACCGTCCCGCTGTGTTTACTATCACCATAACCGTACAGCAGCATGCTCCCGTACAAAGACACCGGGTCCGATTAAGCGACAGGCCATAAAGTGCATGCTGAGAACGGGGGAAACATACAATGGAGAGGAAAAGGGTGTTGCCTGTGGAGAATTACGTGGGAATTTAGAGTGACAAAACAGTAGGCAATCAACAGTAGAGGTGAATGCAGACAGGAAGGGTGTAATGCATGCGGACAAAGTATGTTGTGTAGCCTCGGCCCTTGAGGACAGACAGGGAAGGATATATTTAATGTCCTCACCCACCGACCTTATGTATTCCTTTATCACGCTGAGCTGTATCGTGCAGGACAGCAGTCTACACTGGCTGCTGGGTTGGTCGACCTCTGACCCAAAACTATGTCCACATTTCAAAAGCATTCACAACAATGAAATGTCACTTAAAATGTCTACAAGTCCGCACAGTGACAGGAAAACAACTCTGCATGAACGCCACCTGTGCATAACGCACCTGTCATTTCGTCCCGTCGGCATGCGTGTCACCTCGGGGTGAGTGATGCCGGCCATCTGGGGTCTGTTGCAGGGTGTGGCTGGGTGGGGCGTGACCCTGAGGGGAGCGTGACAGTGGGACGTGCTGCCATTGTGTTAAAAAAGGCCTTTAATAATGCCGCTCATGTAACATTTAAGCGTGACATTTCATCTTAAGCTAATCAAGAAAAACACAATAGTAACTGAAGAATAGGAATCAATCCCATGTGAATAAGTACAAATGTACTGAGCTAAGCCTCAAAGCCTGTGGGTGGATGTTTCCTGCGGCTGTGGTTGAGATCTCAGAGATGGCGTTGCTAGAAGAAGCGCTGTCAACTTCCGTGACGGTGCGCTTGTGGTGATGGCAAATAGCTAGATGACGGGACAAAGCATCGGCTAATAACGTCGTCCTGAGGAAACCAACACTGCGGACAAATAAATGTACCTTAAATGTCTTCTTTTTGGTAATTATAATTATGACCAAAGATATCAGTGAAGGCAAAGGCTACTGATATTTCTGAATTCATTTCAGTTCAACTTGTTTAACTTGGTTAACTACTACTGTAATGACTTGTTTTCTCAAAAACATTAATTTATTTATTGGTTGATAAACCTTACACCATACATACACCACTGCGAAAAGTCCCTTTATAAAATAGTTACATTCATAATCATGTCTACCTGCAATGTCATTCACCTGAGACATTTATAAAAAGGACTTGATTGATAATGGGATCCTGTTGGTTGTAGGACAACTATATCCACAACAAGCCCCTAACGTGTTATTACGTTTCCCATCAAATACTTAATAGGAATACTTAATAGGAACCAGGGGGGAAGAAGCGTCAAATGAAGGTGAAGTTTCGATAAAGTCGCTGCAGCATAGGTGGAGCTCAAACTGCCAACAACTGTGCATGTTTCCAGATAACAGAGTAAAGCGATACAGCAGAGAAATAGAGAGGCTTCTATCCTGAACGTCGACCTCGAGGAGAAAGGATGAGAGAAATGAACAGGCTTTCATTGTCGACTTGACTTTCCGCCTCTTGTTCTCACGGCAGCGCGGTGTTTTCACCTGCTGGAGGGGTCAGAGGGAGCAGGAAGTTTCCTCTCAGGGTATAGGAGGGGTCACAGGGTTGAAGCCAACGCCCGGATTGTGTTATTGCTGAGACCTTGCTGATGCATTTATGTGCTTTGAGTTGAGCAAACAGCTGAATTATTAATCCACGTGGTCGTTGCTCTTTTTGTCACAAAGTGCTTGCTGGACTTCTCGCCATTATTACAACAGTATGGTTGGGACGTTGTAACGTTTCGTATGTAATGTATGTGAGGGAAGACCATTGCTTTCCAATATCAAAACGATTCCATGTTTTAAAATGAATTCAAAATGAATGCATTAAGATGAAACATCCGATACACATTGACTGTAAAAGCTGTGCGACAGTCATATGCAAAGGAGAAAAGCATGTCTTTAAACTAGTGCTACTCAAATGGCAATATATGACATGTTTTTCTTGTTTCAATCAAAGGTTATCTTTCCCGTAAGTGATGTGCCATTTTAGAACTGCATGCTGACAAAGGCCTCAATTGCACCTGCACTTTGAATTTGTTTGTTTTTGTTTAAATTTACCAAGGTGACGTGCACGCCTTACCTGGAATCCGTGATTAATTGCTAGTTGTTAGCGTCCTGGTCCATGCCAACAGATTCCAACTCACTGGAAGAACAGCATCGGCCCGAATGCATGAGTTTTTATTCCTCCCCTATCTGATCCATAGCCTGTGGAAGAAGAGTCGTTTTTAGTACGTTTAATAAGTATTCAGAATATATACGCTTGGTGTTTGTTTAAACTAAGTTTATCTTTCATTTATTCATCTTTTTGTGACGCAGTGTCGGCCCCTAGCTGGAGTTAACAGAGTCCCACGCGGGGTGCTGTGGTGACTGCCTGTTGCTTTGAGTTGTGACAGTCTGGTTATTTGCCATCACCACAGTCAGACCCATGAAAGAGAGACAGCTAATGCAACCTAGACCCCCTCCTTTCTTTGAATAACGTGGCACAAACACAGCACCGATTGTGCGGGAGCTGCCAGTGACTGAGCACTAACGTCCGGTGGGAATCTGTACAAATGTTAGCTAGCTAGCTAGCTTAGCTGGCCACTTTCCAAGAGAAATATGCCTTTTTTCACAGCAAACATTGACTTGAAGCTAACTGATAACATTGTAACATTAACTGTGTTTTGCTACTGTTCTATTCAAGTGTCCCAGTGAGCCATGACACTGTGACAGTGAGCCAGTGTGCACAACGCCAGGACCATGAAACTGAAGCAGCTAAATGGAATTCAGCCATCCATCATTTTATTATTCACATGTGAAAATGTCTCCAGTAATAAAAGGCCTATACAAGCTGAACATTTGTGGAATGTAACTACGTACATTTACACTGCTAGTACTAGTACTGTCCTTTTACTCCACGACATCTCAGGTAAATATTGTACTAACCCAACTTTAGCTACTAGTTACTGTTCAGATTACAACTTTTCATACCCTTTCTTTCCAGTGAAACCATGTATCTCTAAATGTAGTGCTTTTGAATTCGAGGAGCTAAGCCCATGATGCAGCTTCAGTGCCAACGGTAACATCATTTAACAGTAAAACACTGACAGGGAATATTTTACAACAGAATGCTAGATGCGTTTCTCTGTGGACTGAGCGTGTTCATACTCTCACAGTATTTATACAGCACCTAGCGCTGCTTTGTAATCAAACAAGACATGGAGATCTCACTTTCTACAATATGGGACCTTTAAATCACTAAAGGATGATTGTCACCTCTATGGGGACTTCCACAATATATCCACATATCTGATATCCACAATGATGTTGCACAGTCAGTAGTACACCCCCATGGTAGTTGACAGTGCTTAAAGCAACGCTGGCACTCAGTTGTCAATCAAACACTGCCATGGGAAACGCCCACCCCAGAGGTTTAGTTGCTATTTCTTCTCACGTCCACATTTTTTCTCATTTGAGAAATTGAAAATGATTTACAATAGCATTCAAATTTCTGTTTTGCTTCAAAGTAGAGAAAATATCACATGTTCATGTGTAATTATAGTGTGTGTGTGTGTGTGTGTGTGTGCGTGCGTGTGCGTGTGTGTGCCTGTGCGTGCTTGGAGAGTCCTGGCAGAACATGCAAATTAGATAAATTAGACAGTTGACATCTCAATAAAAGTGCACATCCTGTTCTTTGGATTCAGGCTTGTTAACTCTCAGCGGAACTGTTGGCAAACGCTGCCCTGCAACATTAACCCTGTCAGCGACAGTGCTGGGTTACATTACACACACACCATAACTGAATCTTTTCCTAGAATCATGAAATTCTCCCTGAACATTTGCAAAACAAGCCCCGAAAGAACAAAGTGACCACAGATTAGGGGTATCCATGTGCGGTTCCAACAGCACAGGAGAAGCTGTAGTGGTAGTCACAGTCATAATTTAATTGTGGATCTCTCTTGGCCTGATATTTGTGTTGAGGGTGAAACAATCATCACCATACCTTGCAGGTGCCAACTCTATGTATGTGTGTAAGTGTATGAGGAATTCCTCCGACACAGTCAATACATAACACACCTGGTGACTAAGTCGACAAGCATCCTCACTATGCTTTCATAAAACCAGAATGTTTTCTTTGTGGCTCATTATCTGTAGCTTTGTGTTCTCTGCAGTGTTTTCCTTGGAGGTAATCTGTAGCGCTTTTTTAGAAGCACTTTGTTCAGAGTTTATTTTCTTTGCACTGTTCTTTTACCCTGCAGTGGCTCCGGCTGTGGTTGCCTTCGCTACTGAAAGGAGCCGGCTGGACCTTCGTATTCAGCGCTGTCATCGCGGCAGTGTTTGCCTCAATGGACTGTTTTTATGTCACATCGCTGGATATCTTTTCAAGCATTATTTACTCAGTGAGCTTTTTTCCAGCACCGCCCTGCTTCTCACACAGAGTTCCCTCGCAGTCGACCTGGGCGTGAGCGGCACGTAAGCAACGCGTAGATGTCTTGTGTGAAACCTCCACAACCGTCCATACTGGTTCCATTTTAAGCTGTGCAGAAAGAATAACGTCAAGAGCAATACAGAGACAGTACATGTTAATGTACCGCATACACAGCCTATACACTTATATACCCATCATATTAAGTGAGCCCCAATTAATTTATTCATTAGGAACATTAAAACAACTACATTTGGAAACTCCATTTGATTTACAGTGTACACACCTGCATGAATCACAGTATCATAAACACTTGTAAGTGTTTTCTCAATAATGGGCAGACACTCAATTAGAGGCCGTTGACACCAACATGAATCTGCGCCAAAGGTCTATGCTCATAGCAAACCACGCGTCCTAGCATCTAAGCTAACAAGCTACAGGTATAGCAGTATAGCATTTTTAGCTATACTGGGATGGCAATATCAGTCTGCCGGTCGGTCAGTCCACCACTTCAGTCCAGACTGAAATATCTCACCTATCTCAAACAATTGGATGGATTGCCCTAAACTTGATATGTTTTTTTTATAGCGCCACCTACTGGTATTCAATTACAGTGAAATAACTCAACATCTAAGAAATGGATTAGCATGAACTTTTGTACACACATTCATGACCAAATACCTGCAAAACTATGACATTCTCCTCAGCTTTAGCTCTAATTAGCAAATGCTAGCATGCTAAACTAAGATGGTGAGCATGGTAGACATTATACTTGCTAAATATCAGTATGTTAGCTTTGTCATTATGTTAGCGTGCTGACGTTAGCATTTAGCTCAAAGCACCACTGTGCCTATAGCCTCACAGAACCATTAGCATGGCTGTAGGCTCTTAGTTTTGTTACGAACAAGGTTTAGCTAGTGGAACAGAGGCTATCCAAGAAGTGGGATGGGGGGTTCTGCAGTGGCTGAACTGCAACTGGGTGTTTTTATGGCAACACAAAGACTGGGTTGTCCAAAGCACTCCGAACTTGGGTGTTTGCTACAAATAAGCATTTTCTTATATTGACGATGTTTGAGATTAGTTGGCTTCTATAAATACAACTATAACTCAAGATTCCCTTGTTTTTCTGTAACCGTACAGTCAAAAGCAGTGATCCGTTGCATGTGAACAAGGCCAGTGTCTGTGCACCATGACAAGTTCCTGTCTATTTATTGTGTTGACACAACAAAGTGATTCTAATGTCTGATTGCTACCAGGATATGACGACGAGATATCTTTGACCTTAAGCCTTAACAACAGGTGAACCCTGTGGGGGCGTCAGTGTTTTAAATTACCAACAGATTATTGGGAAGATTTAATTAATTGATACACATCTGCATGTCAGTTATTCACTGTGAGGTACAGAGAGCAGCGCTAGAGGTGATGGGAGGGATGCTGAGATACAGACGTGGAGTCAAGAGGGTGAACAGACAGACAGAGAGAGTGATCGACCTTGAGCCCACCCACACCCCCACACACACACCCACACACACACTCAGCTGCAACACTGGTCCTTATCAGTGATTAAGGGAGATGAGGCACTGTGCATTAAACTGCGTCATCGTTCCCCCCTTGTCTCTCTCTCTTTTAATCAGGGGAAGTCACAGCTGACGTACTCTCTGCCCACACAGTCAGCTTCCTGAACGACCCAGATACACTTACTGGCAATACTGGATGCTGGTTGTGTGTGTGTGTGTGTGTGTGTGTGTGTGTGTGTGTGTGTGGTGGTGGCTGAATCCAGTGATCTCCTCCGTGTCCTTTGAACTCCTCTATGATTACATATTGCCCTGAATAGTGGCACTGGCTTAGGGAAAAAGATCAGCTTCGTTGACATTTCCAGTGAATGTGCAGGTTCAGGTGTCTCATTTAATACAACGTGACTGTTTATTTACTGAAATAGTTGCTGTAAAGATCTCAACCTATGAAAATCTTATTCCTTAAAACTAAAAAACGTACACGCTTGAAATATGATGTAATTCAAGAATATTGCTTGTGAATGAAAACATTGCCATTAAATACAGCTGCTTGTCTTCCATAAATAATCAATATTTATGTATTAACAATGGATGACATGACTTCTTGTATGTGAAAGGGGTTTCATAGTGGTGAACCTACAGAGCATGATCACCCCTGCAGGCCCCTTTAGCTTCATGGGGCAGCATCTTTCAGCTCATTGTTTTGGTTGTATGGCAATCAACGTTTGGTTCACTCTCACTGCTCTAAAAACTCAATGTACACTACCTGCCCAGGACCAGAGTTAGCAACTAACTGGTGAACATAGGGGAGCATTTAGCAACTAGAGAGCCAGATGTTTCCCTCGGGAGTTACCGGAGACCAAAATGGAGCTAAAAGGAGAGTGAATATTGGATGTAAATTTGCCAGTTGACTGGAAAATGAATGCCAATGCTGCTTTGTGTCTGTTGGACGTGTTTGCAACTGTTTGCTAAAACATTTGCCATATTAACTTTATGGGCAATATAGTGTTTTCAGTTTGTTTCCACTTCCCCGAAGAGACCAAAAATCTTTGCAGGTTTGATGTGTTTCGTGTACACAAGTAGACAGTATATTGTCTGCTAGCATTCACGGCCATAGTTTTTTGTTGATGTTGTCTAAACCAAGATCTTTCAAGTGAATAACACCAAATGTCTGTAGCCTTCAGTAAGAAAAATATGATTTTAACTTTGTTTTGTTCTTTATCCCTGTATGTTATTACTTTCGTCGTGCAGTAAATTAATAGTCCAGGGCAGCAAAAAAAAAAAGGCAGTCACACTCCAAACACTCCAACAGTCTTACAATACTCTTCCACATTTCTCCCAACAACCCTCCTCATCCTCCTCCTCATCCTCCCCCAGTCTAACCCAACGCCTCCAGGCATACATACATTCACCAACACACACATCTGTCTCTGGCTCATTGAGAACTACACGCTGCTGCTGCTGAGTACATAAGTTAAATGTGAAATCATCCTTTCCATCTGGAAACCAGGACAAGCGGAGCGTTTCTTCGGTGCGGCTGAACGCTCTGTCTGCTCTGTAGATGAGGCGGAAACACTTAAAACTCTGATCCAGAGCAGCTAGCTCAGGTGTCGTTAAGTGTTATTCTCATTTTAGCTTGTTGTCAGGTTATTTTAATCATTTCGTTTAGTAATTAGATCAAAGGATTAGCTTGAGAGTAAAAAAAACAACAAAAAAAAACCAAATATACCAATATCAAGCCATCTTGACTGTGCTGATCTTTGCGGGAGCCAGGTAGTTCAAAAGGCTATTATAGCTTATTAGCTGCACCATTCCCTTTTATTTAACCCTCCTCTGTCAGAGTATAAACACCTCTCCAAAGAAGCCAGATTCCGAAGAGTTATGAGTCAGTGGTACAAATATGTCTTTTGAATAAACTGTGTGAGCCGGCGAGCTAATGAGCCGCCGAGCTAATGAGCTAACGAAACGACAGTCAGCAAGCTACCTAGCTCAGAAAGCTTCTCCTCCCCTCTTCAAAAACTCTGGTTTGAGTTACGTACAGTCCTGAGAACACTGAACACTGCGCAGACAAAACAGAAAGAAGCTTGAAGAAGACCCACTGTGACTGACCAGCAGTGGCATGGTCCTGGCCTGCTAGCGCGTTAGCTGTTAGCTCTAAGTGATGGCACGAACATTACAGAGCATTTAAAAACATTTGGAAACAGAACTTTTTTGACTGTCAGCGGTGCCACAATAGTCTGCTTAAGTGTTATTTTAGGAATCATGCCAATGCTGAAATCCACAGTCACACTCAATACATGAGCAGCAAGCCAATGTTTTCTTGGGCACCGGATGGCTTCAGTAAAATACCGAGAAAAGGAAACCTTGATTTGGCTTGTTAGGTCTTACAGTACATTTAGACCCGCAGGAAGTCTGTTTATTTACTACACACAGTACCGTAGCTGAGATGCGAAGTGAAGCCGGCTCGCGGTCCTCATCTTGAAATGTTACTGTCACGAATGTATTCCAGACTTCAGCTTTTAGTTTTTCCTTGTAATTTTGTTTGTTAACAACATCTCCAGTTTGCAGAGGAAGCTCTGTGGTTTTGAAGGTGGTGAGGTCGTGAAAGTGGAATCTTATATCTTCCACGTATTACCTGCGGCTCACTAAAAAGCTGCTGAGTTTTCCAAATGAGGAATGGTTTGGAAACACCTAATTATGTATTCCAGGAGTCAGACGTTACATAGAGCTGTTTGATGACTGGCTGTTTCAGGGCCGTTATGGGTTGTAATAAAATGGTTTGGCTTGTACCACTCAGGAAAGCTTGCCCACAGTAATAAAGTGGGATTGATGGAGGATAAATGCATGGGGGGGCTCCCACCGACAGTCAACATTTTATTACTTTTCATTACAGTTGGCAGAGAGAGGGAGAGAAAGAGAGGAAGAAAGAACAAGTCGTCACGTGTTGGCAGTTGATAAGGTAAGTCATTTTTAAAAAAAGATGAAATGAAATAGTAGCTGGAGATGAACCTGTAGGTCATGAAGTAAAAAGGCTGTTTTGTATTAGTGTTAGTGTATTATGAGCAATAACTACCATGTCTTCACAGCCCTTGTTTTTAAAGCTGTACTTGGCAGTGAACAGTGGCACAGCACAAAATGGCTGCATGTAACTGTTATTAATATAATAATATAATGGTGGTGAGTTCAGCCTTTTTTCCGGTCACCGATTTTAGGCTAACTAAAGAATAAGGCTGCTGCAGTTTTATTGGTATTATTATCAACAATTCCCCTGCGGATACCAAAACCCAACAATAAATGAAACCTACTTACAGGCATTGTGTGTGTAGCTACAGCTAAATCCAACATTATTGGTGTGGCAGCAGAGGCCTTTTCATGGTGAGACAGTTGCCAGGATGTAATGGCCTGTCAACACTCCATCTCCCACTTCACTCAGTGGTACATAGATAATCACCTACTCCTGAATGTCACCAAGACTAAGGAACACCTCATTGAAACCCGCAATAAACCCAGTACCCGCCTCTGCCGCATCTCCATCATCAGTGAGCCAGTTGAGATGGTGGAGAGCTTCAAGTGTCTTGGGATCACCCTAAACCATTTCCATGGTAAACTACCAAGGAAATGGTTACACAAGGTCATTTTGACAGCAGTGCTTTCAGCTAACATGCTGATGTTTAGCAAGTATAATGTTTGCCATGTTAGCCATCTTAGTTTAGCGTGTTAGCTGGCTAGCATTGCCTAATTCCCACTAAACACAGCGTATAGCTGAGGATGGTGTGAAAGTCACTAGTGCTGCAGTATTGGGCACCTGATGGTGGCGCTAAAAAGAAAAGGGTCGGCAAAGTGATGACAATTCATCCTGAGGGGGATGTGTGTGTGTGTGTGTGTGTGTGTGTCCCATATTTCACCAAAAATCCATCCAGTAGTTGCCACGACAATTCACTTTGACATATTAGATGCATTTGTGGGAGAAAACCTTTCTATTTCTAGCAAAAAAGGAGCAGCAGCAAATTGTACAAACTGAGCTGCAAAAGCCACACCAAACAAATTTAATTACGCAACACAATTAACCAAATTTCTCTGAAAACGGTTGATAAATGGCCTTTGATTCATCCTATCTTCATAGCTGACCTTTTCATGTCTGTACAGTGGTCACAACCTTTGTCAGGGGAACATTTATGTATTTCATTTTCCATTACTGCATTTCTCCATTATACAGTAGCGGTCATCTGTTTTCTCTATATTATCCAGTCCCTGTGTCTTTTGTTTGTCTAGGTTATGAGGCGCTTTAAACTTTTAAAAGCACTGACGACTGCTATAAAAATAAAGACATTATTACAATTCAGTCCGGAAAGGCAGAACCGCTCCCCAGTGCAGCAGTTCTTCATCTTCCTGTGACATGACTGCCGAATAAAGACGAGGGCGTGGTGCTCGGAGTAAATGGGCCCCAGTGATCCATCATCTCTTTACCCTTGACTGAACAATACTACCTGGCTGACATTTTAAGTAATAATAAACAAATTACTGCACTGTTTTCCTCTTCAGATGAACAGGTTGGCTGCCGTCCGACCAAGCTACAATAGCCAGTAAATCCGGCCAACACACACAGTCACACAGGGTGAGATCAGCTCTGCCAAGACAAAACCAATAATAAGGGGTCAATATGGGGTCAGTCTGTGTCTCCTAGAGCAGTTTTTTTTTTGTTCTGCTAAAATACGATTATAGTTCATAATCTACGCTGGGATTTACACCACAGGAAGTGTTTTCGGACTCGCTGCTGATGAGTTTTGCCTGAAATGAAAAAGATCAGACCTGGGTCATGTGTAGGTTAAAAATCCAATTTATTTTGTGACTTGTATCAATCTGTTGCAGTCCTCTTATCCCCAAAGTGGCTGGATGTTTCACTGTTCAACATGTGGAGTTTGACAAATTACGCTGGAGGCCTGGAGTCACGTTATTCGAAACACTCAAGATTTTATTAATGGCCCCTGAAAAGCACTGTATTTATGAGCTGTGATACGAGAAACTCAGAAACCCAGAAAACAAAAGCAAATTGAACACGTATGTGAAAGGTTTGTGTGAATGTGGTCATTTCTTGCATTAAAAAGAAATTTTATTTGACAGCAAAATCTGCACCCTCTGTGTCGGAGCATCCTCGTTAACGTTTTAAAAATGGCCCACCTTATCATGCAGCAATGGCACTGTGACGAGCAAAGCTAGTTAGTGATTGACTAACTACTGCAGGGAATCAGTGGAAACCCATATCTGCATGGAAAGTAGGACATTAGGGCTCGTGGCATGCTTTGGAAAATAGTTTGCAAGCAATGTAAATTACGCATGAAGTATTTATGGGGCTATACGGAGTAAAAGCACTAGTATGATCATTTCATTCTGTTTCATTATGTCCAAACTTAATTTGCTCTTAGTTTCCTAACTCTTGGCAATGCAATGTCTGTGCAGCCAGTGTAGTGAACGCAGCACGTTAGCAGGGCAGCAGCAGCTTCAATGCTCTGTCTGTGTCTACACAGGATGCGTTCAGGCACAGTGTTGAGCGCAGGTAACCTGTGTTTTGGCAAACGTTCGGCACCCAACACACAGTCATTGTAATTACGCTTGTAAAACGTATGAAAGAGATTTGAAGTGTAGAAGATGGCGGAAAGACGCATTTGAAAACGCCTCCTGTGTAGACGAGCTGTAAGATCTTGTGCTGTTTGTCCACAGAGAAAGCCAGTTATCGTTGCTCCAAGACACGGGCAGTTGTCAAATGGTCAGACTATCCTTAAAAAAATAGTTTTTGGTCAGGAATAGTTTGACATTTTGGGAAATACGCTTTTTCGCCGTCTCGCTGAGCGTTAGACGAGAAGATTGACTCTCTTGTCTGTCCGTTAAAGGGTTAGCTAGGGTCAGTGGGCGATTAGCTTAGCTTCGACTGAAGGCGGGGGGCAACAGCTAGCCCAGCTCTGTAACTATTCTTTTAAAAAGGGTCTTTAAAGTGCAAAGTGTGTAACCGCTGTGGACTATCAGCAGGTAGAAGCTGTTAAAGAAGAGCCTGCCTGACTCCACTGAGCTCTGTTTGAGGCCTTGTATGGACGTATGTAACGTCCAGTGCATAATGATGATTAGTGTACTCAGAAATGCTGCGTTCTTATCATAAGCCCCTGCATCACAGAATGATGAAAGCTCAAATACTTTTTTAAATTTGCAAAAGCTGAACGCAGCTCATTTAATTACAAAGCCTTTCATTACATCTTAAGCCTTTAAAAAGAACAAGGGCAGATCAGGATAAACATGTAGACTACACTTATACACTTTCAGAGCTGTGTGTGTGTGAACACAGACCTCCTGCAGTTCTTTGGCAGCCCCAGTTTGCTTCAGGCCAGTTACTCCTGTCAATTCTCTGCTCAGTGCTCAGTTGTTGCTGACGATTTGACCCGGCTGCTGCTTTCTACTGACACTTCCTGCACTGAAGCTTTGCTCGGGCTGAAATGATGAAAAACAGACATTTCTCATCTGTCGAAAGCAGACACACTGGCATCTCAAACTTCTTTTTTTTCCCACCGTGTTCAAAAAAAAAATCACGTTGATATCGCACAGCCATACAAGGACATGAACGAGTGCTGGAAGCGTTTTAGTCCAAAGAAAAAACTTTTTTTTTTTAAAAAACACACACTTTCAGAAAATGACTGATGGCAAGACATTAACATTTAAAACATCAGCACAAGACATTGGTTGATAAAATCACAGCATACCTTCAGAGTGAAGGTATTGAATAGTAAACGTAGTTACTAAGTTATCAAGATCAACTATCCTCCACGGCATTAGACACACACACACACACACACACAAGGAAATTACCATGACGTCGCCAAGCTGAGGTACTGAACTGCTAGAAAAACTACTTGTGTGTGTGTGTGTGTGTGTGTGTGTGTGTGTGTGTGTGGCTCTGGTTGCTTGACCCACACAGCATGCATGTGAATACATGAATATGAAACTCAAACGATGCTTTTTCAACTCTGACCTCCGCATGATTACTTTTGCTGCCAGTCAAGATTGAGGTTTCTCTCTTTGTTTTGGCTCTCTCTGTCAAACGCACACACACACACACACACACACACACACACACGCACATACACACACACAGATGTTGGCCAATACCAGAAACAGATTTTTTCAGGGTCAGTAAATTGAAAGCAGAATTATTGACTCATCTAATTTCTATTAGTTTAATCAGTGTTGACAGAACTCCTTCTTGCTTTTCAATGACTTTCGCATGCAGTTTCTCACACGCACGCACACACACACACACACACACACACACCAAACCACATAGAGAGAATGAATCATTAAGGGCAGTCACAGGAAAGTGCTGGTAGTCATTACTTCAATTCAATGTGATAAGTTCTCAGAAAAATTGTGTGTGTGTGTGTGTGTGTGTGTTTGTGTGAGACTGAGAAAGTATTGCCGTCATTTCAAGTGACCACCTGCCCCAACCCTAACTGTGACCCTGACCCGGGCCGTTGACCTCTCCAGGGCCTCTAGGCGTGCTCAGAGACTCGTTGGCCCCTGGATCATGTTCCTGCTTTGCAATAATCTGCAGTTTTGCGTTGTGGGTGTGTGAAACTGCAGCATGTAATGTTAAGTGCGTGTTCATCCACTTGATTTTAGTTGAAACACCAGACATTTTCATATGTCAATTAGCAAAAGAGCCTGATATTTCCCTCAGCTGGTAGAGACCAAAACAGAGCTAAAAGAGAGTGAATATTGGACTCCAAACGAACGATAATGTTTCTCTGTAATAGCTGGATGCATAAATAAGCAGCTGTTTGCTAACAAGTTGACCATATCAACTTTAAAGGTGTCTATGTTGTTGTGGTCACAACTTGTTTCCGCTGCCTGACAGTTAAGTCAAACCTGCACTAGACAGCAGGAGCGTCTGAAGACACAAAAGCATCTGTCGCCATCTTGCTTTTTTTTTTAATGGGTGAAAATAGTGAGAAAAACGGATCACATTGTTATTATCCTTTAATCCTTTAAATCCCATTACCAAGCAATGGAAAACTTTTCTGCATGGAAAAAATATTCTTATACAGTTCTCATACAGTATGTTCCATCTGCACAAACCTGAAGAATCTCAGTCCGGTTGCTTTTCATGGCTCCTGTTTTTGCCAGAGTATGCCATCTGTGTCTCTGGTTTTGATCTCCCTCAGGCTTACAAAACATTTTTTAAACGTTTTAATCATGGAAGAAAATAGTCTTATTAGCCATTGCCATTTAACACAACGTCTGTAATCTAACTGTCTGCAGCTCTTCTAAAAGATATGCGATCGTGCTGTTAGTTGGCTGGGTGTAAGTGAACTGATTACATTATATTGGTATAGCTGGAACAATACAGTATCTTCATCATTCACTGGTACATGAGTGCAGCAGGGATCTGATTATAAACAGGCAGCCTCAGTGGCATATAACAGTCAGCGGGTGTTGTTTGTTGCAGTTTTATTTCAATTAATTATATATATATAATGATGTAGTATGTCTCTTCTGTGCCTCTGGTCTGTTCTGTGTTAAATAGATATAAAAAGCCATGTAAATAAAATCACATGCAGCAATGAGTTATGTTTATTTTAAAGCTTTGATCTTCTATCCTGCTGCATTCTGCTTAAAGCGGTAACCTGCAGCTCTGAAGTCTTCATATCTGTGACAGTGTGAAATACTGCCATCATTGTTTGTTCATCTTTACATATGGGCTGTGGAATTTCCACAGCACAGTGGGTCAGGAGTCACATGATATACAGAGCGAGACAGCAACACGTGTCCTCTGAAGACCTGCTCATGGCTGATGTGGAATACCTCATTCTGTTTCTCTTTTGACCCACTTCTCTTTCCTTCCACATTTCCATTTCTCATCTAATCCGACTGGGCCGGACTATTTATGTGGAGTGAAGCACAAAAGAGCTCCACATGTTACATCTTGCTTATCAAGAAAGACCTGGTCATTGAGGTTGGTCGATTGTGTGAGCTGTGAAGTAGAAAATGAGTCCCATTTTCTTTTGTGCTGCAGGATTGGGGTGATTTAAACGAGTTAATGTTCCATTAAATGGCTCGACGAAACGCTGAAATATTCTGGTGTGCGCATGAACAATAATAGGATTTTAATCATTTGAGTTTGCCAACTCAAAAGCCTTAATTAGTATTTATTCAGATTTTTCCAGTATTACATAGTAAATGTTTTTGTCAGTGAATTGTGTTGGAATCGATGGTGGTCTGAAGATTGTGAAAGATGCTTTAGTTGTTTTTCTACTTTTTTGGACTTGTCGGCATTGCACTCTGGTCCTGGTTTGTATCAGTTTGTGGCGTCTCGCGGGCCCTTACAGCTGGGCATAGCTATATGCAT
This sequence comes from Enoplosus armatus, assembly GCF_043641665.1. Taxonomy (NCBI): domain Eukaryota; kingdom Metazoa; phylum Chordata; class Actinopteri; order Centrarchiformes; family Enoplosidae; genus Enoplosus; species Enoplosus armatus. The sequence goes on along the minus strand of NC_092201.1, from coordinate 13,985,438 downwards.
GACGCAATAATAAATTCATAATTCATCAATTCATTCTCATCATGCAACTGGGCCCCAAAGGCCTGTAGACCATTCTTTCTTTCCTTGTGGTTCATTCCTACCAATGAACAAATACTGATAAATATGATATAAGTAAGAATTTGTGAAGTCTGTAGTGGAAACCGTTGATGTGGATTACTGCCGAAGTGTGCAGCCGGCAAACTGCACTGAAACTGAAAAAATGCATAAATGCAACAGCAAACAAAACTGTGACGATGTCCTCCATAATCTAATCAAAATGACACTTAGAGTAATCGTCTCTAAGGTTTCAGTCCTGCTTGATTGGGGGCCACTTAATACAGGTCTGATACAGCTACCCAAGAGTGAACAGTGAACTGTAAGGCTGACATAAAACTTGTGAGTCCCTCGTGCATAGGTAGGCAACTTAAATCCTGCACAGGAATGGCGGACTCCGCCACTAACAATGACAAACACTATACAACGACGCAATTAAAGAATGTAAATACATTGAATGGCTATTGCAGAAAAAAATGTTGACCATAAATAATATCAAAACCAGGGTCGGATGTCATGAAAATATGGATAAGGATCGCAACTTCAAACTTGTTTTCTTTAATATTACTGTGATGTGGCTTAAATCTGGTTCAACTGGAATTTCTACCACAGAATCTAATGGGGGAGAGACTCATGACAAGTTTTTGCTTCTTTGAGTTGATGTTGAACTCAGACAGCTTCAGCACCTGTTTCATCCATGGGTATGTTTAGAAATGGCATCGTCTCCATTTTGAAGTTGGGTCATTTAGTGCCTTTATTGATACTGGACAGTAAAAGCAGATGACAGAAAAGAAGCAGCGAGACATGGGGAACGACATGCAACAAAGTTCCCCAGCCAGATTTGAACTGGGGACCTTCTGGTTCATGGTCGGCATCTATGGCAGCCCAATCCCTTGCCATTTTTTAAAATCACTTCCCTTTCCGTTGTCTTCTTTTCGACTTTCATCCCTTTTTCCTATTCTGCAGTTTCACATTAAACGGCATCTTCACTCTCTGCCACAGAAACTTCTTTCCTTCTCTTCCTGTAATTTCCTCCTCTCCCTCTTTGTTTTCCCAGGGGGTGACCCTTCCTCCTCTTCCACATCCCTGGTTCAGAACAAGAAAGGTTGTAACCCCAGACACACACACACACACACACACACACACAGTAACCTCAGCACAGCATCTCAGGATCAATTACTGAATTAGCATCCCAGACTGGAGTGCCAGGAACAGAATAAGAGAGAGAACAACAGAGAGTTATTTTTCTTTTTATCATTCTCTCGTTCCATTCCATTATTGTTTCCCTCGTGACTCCCCTCTCCATCATCTGTCTTCCACTGCAGCCTGCTCCTGTTTGCATTGTCTCACAGCTGAATTATAAGGGGACGCAGGAAGAGTTTTCTGGTCCTAACTGTGCTTGCAGTAAAATGTCGGGTTTTTATTCAAAGATGCTCGAAATACCACACCATAAATAGACAAAAGTCCTTTCTTATTTAAGGCTGATTAGATTCTCTCTCTCTCTCTCTTTCTCACACACACACACACACACACACACACACAGTCTGGCCTGTAACCAGAGCCATGTGATTTTTTGACAGTAACATGAAACTATTCCTTTTTAATCTAATGTAAAGTATCATGCCCCACATGACTAAGGCAGTGGCTTTGAACTGGAGTTGGTCCCCAGGCGCCACGCAGTGCTCTTCGGATGGGTTGAATGCAGAGAATGAATTTCCCTACGGCGATCAATAAAGGATAACTTGACTATGGTCACTGTGTGTGAAAAGTAGGCAGACAGACAGGTTTTACATATGCTCCATATTTACTCCATATATTTATCAAACGCCATACTTACCACTGACCTCCCCCTTTTTTCTTTTTACCTTATTTTTGGGGCATTTTGCCTTTTTTGAATGCATAGTGACGGTGGGAGATAGAGAGGGGAGTCCACAGCCATGCTGACGGCTCTGTGAGGCTGCAGTGCTTTGAGTCATCCATGTGTTTGTGTTCGTACATTGTTGTAATTTAGCAAGCCAAACTCATTTCAGCACGTTATTCCTCCTCTGGTGGGGGGGTTTTTCCGAGTACTTTAGCACCATCCTTTGACTGGGGAGGGGCCTGCAGATTTCGCTAGCATGTAACAATCCAGAGAGTTGCAATCAGATTTGTGATCTGGCTAATGGAGACACATATGGCTAAATGTGTGTGTGTGTGTCAGATCCTCCCTGAATTTATCCAGGTATGAGACATTTATAGCTGTAAATGGGGCCTATGCATTTGTGTGGTTAGCCATTATGCACAAATAACCATCACTGCATACAAAAATGAATTGATATTTACGTTTCATCTTTTGGAATTCAAATTTCATTGTAATGGATGTCCCGCTAGAGCTGCACCCCCAGTAAAGTCACCAATGAGTTTTCGGGTCCTTGAGGAGGTTGCAAAGGTCTTGAGAAGTGCCCTGGAGCCCTGCAGGGGGGACCCTAGCAGATCAAACTGTTTGATTCTTAAGGGAGTTACTGGAGTCCTAGAAAGGGATAGAAGGTCACTGAAAGGGTTCAACGTGCCCTTTAAGAGGGTCCACACATTCTTGAGATGGTTCCAGGGCTTTCCTGAGGATATTCCAGCTCAAATCAGAATCACAGCTATTTTAATTTTGAGCCCTCTTTAACATAATCATTAGGAAAATAATAGACATATATGTCCTCGAAAGTCATAAAAAGAGGTTCCACTGAACTTGAGACGTTTATCAAGATAAATATGAGCACATATCTACACATACACACACATTCACATATCACTGAGTCTCTCGTCCAGGCATCAGGATTATAGCATGTGTGTTATTTTGTTTTAGATGTCAGTCAGACCACCTCTGATCCAAGATAGCAGAGGAAAAATACTGACAGCGTGTATGTGCGTGAGACATAATGATGGTGAGCATCTCGCTGCATTTTTTATGATTGGTTTTTAGAAGTCTAGCTGATGTATGCAATATTTGTAAAAGCAAAACTGTGTGTTTATCTGCTTATTTCTACTTAAGAATTTAATTTTCTTGACTTACAACTATTGCCAGGAGTTGAGTATCGGATTTGACATGGCAGGGGGTTCAGTCGCTAAGCACGCAAGCACACGCATACATACATACACACACACACACACACACACACACACACACACACACACACACTGCCCTGAGCAAGAGCGGTATGCTAAAAGCAGTCGGCGAGGCAGCGGAGAGGCCAAGTTTTGACAAGTCTCTCTCTGTCCCACACACGCTCTGTTCTGCCTCACTCTTCCACTCTACCCATCCATCTCTGCCTCTGTCATCCCCTCCTCTATTTTCAGACGTCGCTCTCCTCCCATCCCCTCTCGTCCCAGACATGTCGGCAGCATTTTCTTTCCCAGGGAGGACAGACACACAACATGAATTATTTCCACGGCCCCGTCCTGTATGAAGAGGCGGAGGGAAGGATTCAGGACAGCAGAGGCACTCCACCTCCTCCAGCTCACATTTGAAAAAGGCCTCTTTTTGTTTAGCAGCTAATTGAGGAACAAATAACGTCACATCTTCTTAGTCCAGTTGTTCTGGTTTATAGTGCGCCTCACTTAGATGGATGTAGACACGCCCGTAAGCTGTCAGTGTGCTTTCGCGGAAGAGCTCGTCAGATGGTCCTAACACCCGCAACCCCGGCAAGCACGCTCACTTCATGCAGCGATTTTCCAGGTGTGGGGAGGTGAGAACGAAGGCTGCGTTTGAACTTCATTTCATCCTTCACAGAGCTACTTCTGTCGCTTTTTGTTTATACAAGCAAGCGCAACACTGTGAAATGTCACCGTCTTGGTTGAAGATCTTTCCCGAAACTTGAACCTGCATTAAGTGATTTTAGGCCACCTGGAGGCAGCAGAAACACCGACATCGCCTGAAAAAGTTGACGTGGTCAACTTGTTAACAAACAGCAGGAGATCAGCAGCCAGGCCGAAACCTGACTGAGCTGGAAATGTGCCTACCTGACGACCAATCACTGATCCCCACTGTCTGTCCGGGGAACTCCTTCTCCTTTTTTTTTTTTTATCCTAAATGATTTCACTAACTGGCTATTTTTGCTCAAGATACACAGTTCCGGTGTCTGGATCCTCTCACTTCACATCCACGCCACATCTTTACAACAGACTTGAAATTTGAGGTGTATTTAAAAGCATACTGATTGATGTAGTAAATTGAATATTCACTCACTATATCTGTGTCTTTAGCTCCTGAATGCCCTTTTATGTTCACCAGCTAGTCGCTAACTGTGTCTGTCTGCTGTTTTGTACTGAGCAGGTAGTGCACAGTGTACTGTTCTGCCTGCTGCAGCCGAAAACAGCATCAATGAGAGCGGTGAGACTCATCCAAAACAGTAAAGTAGCGGACCGTCAAACCGAAACATTGAGCTGAAAGATGCTAAAACACTCAGTAGAGCTGAAACCACAGAGCTGGGTGTTTTGCCAGCCTAAACCTGACTTCACGCCAAATGCAAGACGCGAACCCCTAGTGTCCAATGTTAAATTCTTGATGGAGCCCAAGGTCCGTACCTAATTTGTACGCATATTTGTATCTTTCACATGCAAACATTAAACACGTTAAAATGTCTGTGATATTAGTATGTAGTTTGAATAATTCAGACACGGCTAAGGTCTTTATGACCTAAAGTTTTGACTGACAATAAAGCATTCAGCATTAGTGCAAGCTTTCTTTATCTTTACATTAATGAAATATTCACAGAATGTGGTGAACAAAGTCTCAGAATGCTCACTTTTTCTTGGACAGTTTGGTTTTTAAAATGATGCCATCAAGACTGGAGAGTTTGAACGATTAGGAGGCAGAAAGGGACGAGTCAGCATACAGTAAGTGTGGGTACGTGATGAAGGAAGAGAGAGAGAGAGATAACGGAGAGGAGGTGAAGTGTTGTGGCGGCTGGCGGACAGCAATGTCAAAACTTTGTCTGATGGGGAAATGATGGCTAGAGAGAGAAAAAGAGAGTGAGCGTGGCTTCCACTTAGGAGGATGGGAGTTTTTTTTCTAAGATTCATTCATCTTTCATTGCCTTGCCCTGTCTTTGTCAGTGGTGAAAGTTCACGTGCGAGAAAGTGGTTCAATTTCTGTGTTTCAAATCTCCTCAGTTTTTGGTTTCACTCAAAATATTTCCTTGATTCCTCTCCAGTGGGTGCTGTTGATGTTTTTTAATAATGGAATAAATGTGTTTGCTTTGCCTTGTGAAGCCAAGCGCCTCGGCAGGCCCTGTGAGGATCTGATTTCAATGCACCACAAGGGGAAATGTCTGGGATTTCAACATGCAATTTTCATTTACGGCAAGAGGATAGCAGCAGGAAAACAGTTGGAACGAGCAAATATTATTTGACTTAACTGTCTGCTGCAGCCTGACTTGACTGAATTGGATGAACAAAAATCAGATGGGTATGTGCATGTTGGGAGGAATTATTATTGATTCAGTGTAGATGCCTGAAACAATCAGTCAAATTCACAACCACGATCCCTCACCTGCTTCCCACCTACAAATACAACCAGTTGTGTTCGCTGAAGGACAACCAAGATGATGCCACTGCTGTCTAGAACTGAGTTTTTGCGGTGGTTGGTAGGAGAATTTTGAGCTGGTGTAATCCATGTGTGCCCACTGTTGAATTGTCTAATCAATACTTTCAATGAAAGCATTGTGGGAAAAATCTGTGACTCGCTTGAATCCAGCCTTTGGACTCTTTAGATCGCACCCGCACAGCCTCCGCAGATAACCATATGTAAGACAGTAGCCTGTTCTGGACCTGTTGTATTGGAGAAAATGACAAACGACTATCTCCCAGTAGAGAAATATTGGTTCAGTGCGCATTTTCTGAAGAAGCTATGGGACCGGGGGCTAAAGTTAGTCTTCCTACTGTTGACAAAGTCATCTGCAATCCCCATCAAAATATTTCAGTGACATGACAACAGCAGAACTAGAAACTTCCTAGATCAGGACTGCTTTATAACCATGACAATAATCGCACCACATCAGACATGTTGAACTTGAGCACAAAAATCAGGAGGCTTTCTCAGTCGTATTTGGATGCAGTCACCCTGGTTCACCCCTGCCAGCTGTGAGTCAAAACTGACACATGGGAAAATGAATGACGAGGCCTCTGGGAATAGCTACTAAATTCTTTCCCACGTAGATGACCGATCCGGGGCCATTCTGCTGTTTCCTAGCTTATCATGCTAACGTGAATGGGGCGTGTCTGCTGATCTGTGTGCAGAAGTGCCAGGGATTTGAAGTATGGAGTGCGTGAGTAAAAGAGGGATATCACTCCAGATATTTCCTGCGGTGGCCCTGACCTGCTTTACCAGGAACAAGTTGCTGTCATCATCGCCATCTGGAGGTAAGTTGGCTGTCAAAGTTGCATTCTGGGAAATGTAGGAAATCAGCAATGGTTCAACATTTTGGGAAATAAGCTAATTCACTTTCTTGCCGAGAGTTTGATGAGAAGATTCATACCACTTTCATGTCTGTGTAGTGAATATGAAGCTACCACCAGCAGCTGGCAACCGAGGCTTAGCATAGCTAGCTGGGCTTAATAGAATATAACAAAAACACACTATACACATTTTGAATTTTTTGTTTCATCCATACCAAAATGTAAAAAGTGTAAAACGGACATGTGCTTTTACGTAGGATTATGTGCTGGACTATTTCTTGGTGACGATCTTCTCATCTAACTCTTGGCAAGAAAGCAAAGAAGCGCATTTCCCAAAACGTCAAATTATTCCTTTGAGTTCGGACACTTGACTGAAGAGCAATTCCAAAATGCCGCCAAATTTAGAAGTTGATAAGCTATGACACATGAGTAATAGGATCTGGGGCCGGGCTTTTCCTTTAAAGTCTGCCTTCTTTATTTAGATAGTGGGAAAGTAGAGAGAGTGACAAACTAGTGAAGTCAGTGCAGAGAAATCTCAAGTGGGAGTCCAGTCCCAGGCCATCAGGAGAACATGTAGAATGAAGAACATGGAGAACATCTCTGGGAACAAATACATGCAAGAGCAGTGGGTGAGTATACAGATGCAGCCCTGCTTCTGAAGTCTTTGTGTGTTTTCTGCTGGTCCGTCTCTGACCTCTGGGAAGCGAGAACTTCCCAATTATGCCGACAACAGTATCATTATACGAACAGGCTGCCTTAATACACCACGCCGAGCTCTCCAAATTCCCCTAAATCCAACACATACAGTACTAAAAGAGAGACAGGGCTTGTTACGGTGGAAAGTCTTGTGACGTCAAGGATTCTGAAATTGCATGCTAACCGTTTCACAGCACTTCTGAGGAGTTTTTGTGAAGCCCTTGTGTGGTGTCAAAGTTAGTTTGGTGTTAAATTGTTGATACCAAATGTTCCATTGTTCCGTGACATCTCAAAGAGGCCTAAGATTTTGTTTTTCGGAGCCTCTAGCCAGTCCAGTCCCTGTTATGTAATCAGGATTTTAATAGTGAACCTCTTTCATGCACACGTATAGAGCAAAGCCCTGTGTTTAACTAAATCACGATTAAACTTGTCTGCTGACAGAGGTGATCTAAGGTTCAGTCTATAGCTGCAGAATATGGAAAAATTCATCATTCAATTGTGATTTTTCCGACTGATTATGATATATCTGACAGATTTCAATCATCATGTTACGTACAAATGGTGCTGGCCTCTAAGTCATCGATCAGCTAACTTTGTCTGCTGTTTGGGGCTGGGCTGATGAGAGTGGCAAGACTGAACTAAACAGTAAATTGCTGCTGAAAAAAACAACAACATTAGCTGAAAGACGATAAAACGCTCCACAGAGCTGCGGTGGACTGCAGCTAGTCTAGTGCTAATTTATTGTGGGTTTGTCATTACAAGCAACACTAAACGTAGTGATTTGATGTATTGTTGATATGAAAATATTTCTGTGCACATGTGACAAGTGCAGCTTTAATAAATTGTTAAAGCATTACCACAGCAGTAACTACCGTAACTACTAACTTCCTATTTAGGAACCACGTTATTGCTTCATAAAGCAGTAACGTGGTTCCTAAATATGATATTGGTTTATTCAGCTGGGCAAATGGGCAATTTAACATTGCACTCACTGAATTCAATGTTAAGCATAAGCTCATAGTGGTGTATCAAACATTATCAACAACACATTTTGTCTTCGAGATAGCGGTAAAACTAAACACAAAAAAGGAAGTCCTCCTCCTTTTTAAAATAACTTTTGCAGATTTAGGAGGAAATGGATCCCAAATCTAAAAGTGCAGCGATTAAACTTGCAAAATTTAAAAGTCTTCAACACAGTTCAGCCTCCAAATTCAGCCCTCTATATGCAGCACAGCAGCAGAGTGTAAAGCTCATTGATTAGATGTTATAAAAAAAAATTTAAAAACCACACACACAAGGGTGCATGATATAATAATGATGAGCAACAGATTAGTTTTAAGTATCTACATAAAAGCTGGTCTGTGTTCAGAGCTGGATGGAAACAGCATACAAGTGTACTGTTGAGCTGTTACAATAAGTCTCTGTTATCAACCATTACTGGACCTCGTGAGGAGCATCCCAGTGTGACCGTAGGTGTCAGGCTCCGGATTACATAACAGCTGCAGTAAAACTGTATTCTAAGAAGCAGAGTGTTTGTGGACATAACAGTAGCCCTTTAAAACTCAGCCGATGCCCACAATATAATGGGTTAAATTCACATTAGTAATGACTGTGCTGTCGTGTTATGTAATTCAGTTGCTCAATAGTCCACCTCCTTCAAAGCAGGCATGTAGGGCAAAAAGCTGGCAAACTCAAGACCACCTCCATCTAGTGACATAATGAGGAACGAAAGTGACCTAAGCTATCTGCCTTTGCTGCATTCAAGCCTCCTTCTGTCTCTTTCTGCTGACTGCTACAGGTTCTCCTACCCTGAACCCCCCCCCCCCATCTAAAAGCTCACTCGGCACATAATCACAAAGTTGTTTTTTTCATTGCATCTTCACACCACATGAGACTACTGAAATCATTTTGGTGCCTGTGGTAGGTTAGTTTGACATTAATGGTGCCAGTGTTATGGAATCAAAACGCAATGAGAAGCGCCTTTCATGAACACATGCCGGCCATAGTACTGTCCTTAGGCTGTGAGCGCACCAAGGGCCCATTTACAGTACACTGGCAATAAAATGTTTCTTGAGTCATCAGATAACATGCTGATTCCACTTATCCACAAAAAAAAACAACTAATTTGGCGGCAGAGCAAAATCTGATGACTTAAACTGTGTCTGTCCGACTGTCTGGTTGTTGGTTGGTTGGACCTGAATCTATTTTCTCTCCATATGGTTGGGCGTATATATATTGTATATATAATATATATTGTGAAACATTATACATTATATTATTCTGCCCTACCATTTACACTGTGGTATTTGTCCCGTTATCGTCTCTGTATTCAGCCATTGTTGGTAATGTAGCCAGTGGCAGTGCTTTATGGCAATATTGGATCTTTAGCCACGCTAGCAGCAACCTTTCTAGAGGCGGAAATATCGGTCAGTCCGTCACTGTTTCACATCAATGTAACAAATTTATCTTTAATGACAAGATGTCAATTTACTGGAATTGCCTAGAACAGACATTCCTGTCTGGTAGTTATATCCATAAACAGTAATCAATTGATTTTCCAGAAAATGTATCTACTGTATGTAAAATTACATATAATGTAAAAGAGGATTTTATCCATATCTCCCGCTTGAAGTTCAGTTCAAGCTAAATCTGTAACCAGATCAGTGGATTTCCTCCTAGAGTCTAGGAGGAAATCCACTGATCTGTCCATGCAGATTTGTCACAGAATCACTGATTTGTCCATGCAGACGGTCTAGGACCTAGACCGTCTGCATGGACAAATAGGATGTTAAAGGAACAGAAGTATGCTTGTTTGACCTCTTTCCTTGATGATTGGTACCAATTTACTATGGATTTCTATTGCATGCTAGGTTGATCCCTTGACGTGACTGAGTTCAGCAGCAAATGGCTGTATTTCCCCAAATATCAGACTGTTTCTTTAACAGGCTTAATAATCTTCATGTGTCTGAACAAACTGCGCTCTCACTGTTATCACGGCTGAGAGCGGATACAGTACTGAGCGAGGATCTGCCACAGACAGGAGACGCAAAACAGGCCTCCAGGCCGAAGACCCTATGGCCCCTAAAACACTTTTTAGACCGTTTTATTCATGTGAGATCATCAGCTGGAAGATGTTTGCGTAAGCCACAGCAGGCAATTTACACATTTGTCCGTTTCAATACAGAAACAGACAGTGACAGGAGGGAGAATGGTGAGAAAAGAAAGTGACCAGTGATAATCGGAGAGAACGTCTTACTCTCGTCTACCTGTCAAATCTCACGTTTTTACCCACGAGGCTTACATTTTAGTATCTTTGCTAATATCTTTCGTCCATGTAATGAGAATTTCATGGCCTGTCACACTATTAAAAGAGGAGAGTCTAAATTGTAATCCTGCTTCAGTGGAAAAAATGCTGGCCAGCTTTTTTAATTTAGCCTCAGTGCCATTTTACCAACTTTAACAGCCAAAACACAAATCCAAAAGTTGGCAGCAGAAGCTCAGGCCAGTGGGGGGAGGGGTTCAAGTTTAACACGGATCAGTGGGCACAGAGAGTGGACCGGTGGAGGAGGAGCCAGTTCACCTCCTAGGTGCCAGAACCATGCTTTTTTATTACTGAATGAAAGTCCACGCTGAAGCAGAGAGAGGCGAAGGACGAGGGGTGGGACACTGTCCCCATAACGGGTCACATCCTCTTGCTGTTGCCGTGACGATACACACGATGCTCGGAGACTAATCCACCAGGAAGTAGAGATGAGCGTTAATCACTGCTCCTCTGGCTGCACGCAGAGATTACACACACAAACACGGACACACACACACACATGCATGTCTTTATGTCATATTCATACATTCTGCTTCATCATATCAGTACTAATGTATATATTTTAACTAGGAATGGGGAAAACTTTACACACTGCAACTTCCAATTCATTTTCCCTTTTTCAGTTGCTTCCCTGCCTTTCAGTTTCAATTCATTTCAGTAGGTCATATACAAAAATCTAAATTGACTTTTTTTTCCAAATTTCAAAAGTTCATGCAGACTATAACTTTGACCTGTCTGTTTTCCATCGACGTGTGAGCACAGCCTGGAAGTTATGACAACGAATATTATGAAAAGATAATAAAATGAGTAACTGTCTCTCCGTCTTGTAGGCGTGATTGATTTTCCCCACAGCTGTCTGATCAGCAAAAGCCCACAAGGCTGCCTCCCATTTTAAAAAGTCACAGCTGCGCCACGAGGGGTTAAAAGTCAGGTCGCCCCCCCCCCCCCCCCCCTGGGTAAATGCAGACTTAATCCGAAGGTCATAATCTAGCAGAGAGGTGGCAGAGCGGGCCGCTAATCCTCCTACAACATCATCAGGGAAGCCCCCGCCAATCGCCCCTCCCCCGCCCCTCTTGTCCCTGCTGGAGTGAACACATCCGTTTGGGCTTTACGCTGCCTCTCGCTACTCTGGTGAAGTGGGATTGTGGGGAAACTGGGCAGTGAGGGGGGAACACGGTGAGAGGAACAGAGTGCAGAGAGGAGGGAGATCAAGTGGAGGCGGGCGGCTTTAATATCAGATCTGTTTAAAATCATACGTGCGGATTATGAGGCCTTTTTCATCCGCTGAACAACGGACATCCATTCATAAAGTGGTGTGCACGTCACAGCAGTATCCTCTAGCATTTGTCGCAGTGGAAGCTCCCTAACGTGACATCAATAGGTCTGGACCGTACGGACTGTCATACCCAATGATAAAGGAGGATTTCCGGAGTAATATGTATGCTAGAAGGTATGCTTGCTATGAAATGGTCCTCACTTATTACAGCGTTTTTCAACCTTAACAGTTCTCAGAGCGCTTTACAGATCAGGCCTCATTCACACACACATTCGCACGCCGATGGCGATCAAGCTGCCATGCAACTTAGGGTTCAGTGTCTTGCTCAAGGAGCGGTCCCGTGACACCCCGTGCCACTGCACCACCATGCCGCCCAAGTTAAAGCACTGTCAATCTTTCAAAAAAACAAATCAAGTTCGAACTAACATGCAATTCATTCAAATGAATGTGAACACAACCCACAAAGCCTAATTCTACTGAGTGACAAGCTAACAACGTTACTGTAACGCTGTAACTGTAACAGTCAGTGCCTGTGATGTGATATCAGGGAAAGAACAGTCAGCCATTCTTTGTATGTTTGGGGACAAGTGTGTGAGAAAATGAAGTGTTAGGAGTACAACAATAGCATTTGCAAAGCCAACAACAAGGCTAACCTGACTAGCCTGCACAACTGACCCACCATTACCCACCATTATCTCTTGACACATGCTTAGATATACGGTAGTAATTAGAATTTATCTGTCTGATTTCAAAGTAGTGATTTGTTTCACAGGGGATGCCGAACCAATATCATACACGTCCCATCATTTCAGCATCAAGCTCTTTGCAGAAGTCAGACGTTTCTGTTACGTTACTCACCTGTTGGAGAATCGTTGCAGCAGGAGATGATGTGTGACTCGTTCAATGGTGGACGGAGATGTGATTTCTCGGTCCTGGACCCGGTCCCGACGAGATCTTCGGCTTCTCCCACATCTGGCTTGTCGTCCAGGCTGTTGGTGGTGTTTAAACGCTCATAGTTTGCAAAGGCTGCAAGATGTACAGAGGATAGCACACCAGCACAAAGATACATAACAAAGGTTACACTTGGTAACAAAGAGGGTTTCTTTAAAATGCGTATTGAGGTTTGGCGGTTAAACCGCCTGATGAAGGAGTCTCATTTATTCAGGGCAGGACTCTCCAAACTGCTTTTAGGTGTAGTAAATATTACAATGGTACCCTTTCGGAGACAGCCTCGGTGCAGGGGAAAAGTTGAAGAGGACAGAAAGGCTGTCTTTGTTGATTGGGGATTTCCAATGACAGTGATCCATTTATTAATAAATCCAGACTCTGGGTTCTATCGCTCATTGATATGTAATTTAAACAACAAACATTCTCTTTTCCGGCTATAGCGTTGAATCCAAAATGTTTCCGCGCATTATTTCTCAAATGGTTTGGTGTCATGGTCATTAGTTCAGCACAACTTGCTCATTTTCTCCATTTTGCGTTAGCAAAGAGAGAAGGACACTAGCCTAGGTAACCGACAGGGCAAGAGGACATCCATGTTCAGAGCTTGCAGTGTACTTCTGCGATACTTCTTTCAACTTCCCTTCAACTTCATCTGATTTCTGTGAACCGAGCCAGTGATGTGTGGATTGGCAGTGGATGACCCCATGACCCAGTCTTACACAAATTTCAAATTAGATTTACCGTACATACCAATCATTTTCATCTTGTGCTGTGCAATTAATGCGTAGCTGGAGTTTATGTCCACCGACTATGTACATACATGTACCTTCAAAAGGGATTTGAGTCACACCATCAAACTTCGTGTGGCCATTCAGTGACGGATCTCGGTCGTGGATCTGGTGGTCCAGACTGCTGATGGCGGTTAAACGGCCATGGTTTGCAAAGGCTGCAAGACGGGCAGAGGATAGCACACCAGCACAGAGTTACATAATAAGTGTTACACTTGGTAACAAAGAGGGTTTCTTTGAAATGCATATTGAGGCTTGGTGGTTAAACCGGCTGATAAACAAGTCTCATTTATTTATGCTAAACTGCTTTTAGGTGTAGTAAATATTACAATGGTACCCTTTCGGAGACAGCCTCGGTGCAGGGGAAAAGTTGAAGAGGACAGAAAGGCTGTCTTTGTTGATCGGGGATTTCCAGTGACAGTAATCCATTTATTAATAAATCCAGACTCTGGGTTCTATCATTGCAATGTTAAAACAAAGTCATTGAAATGTAACAAACAGTTATGTAACTTAGACATCTAAAAAAACCTTTGCTTTTCAACCAAATATAGCCCACTTTTAACTCGGACGTCTTGACTAGCAAAGACTGTATTACCAGCCAGTTGATGCAGGAAACTGGAGCCCCAGACACAGTGTGGTGAGTAGTTTGCCGTAGTTTTATTAATTGCAGATTTGTTTAATACTTGATGCACCTCTGAACAACAATATGAACCGAAATGATAGGGGCCTTTAAGCAACACCTGCATTATTACGTAATCTTATCTGCATCTTATAGACGAGCCCGAGTAAAATTGTAGTTTTAAGGCCTATTGTTTTTATGCTGTGCTCACATGACGCATTTTACCAAATAAAATTGTGCCCAACCAAGTTACCACAAGCAAATCATAGTACGCAGTAAACAGAGGGTGGGGGGCGTGGGGTGGGGGGCAGCAGTCAGAATGCAGTAATACAGCGGGGCATCCTTTATGAGTTTCTAGAAAGAAAATGTGAAACGAGTTGGTATGAGATGATTCGGTTTTGGTAGTGATAGCTTTCTGTTTCTCATGTGGCGCTGTGCCAGTGTGTCTTTCCCAAGACAACAGTCCGAAGCTGAAGCACTCAAGCTGAGGCACCGTGGTCCAAACAGCCATTTGTTTTCATACCATTCAATTACATCAGCGCGCACCAAGTGACACGACTCATCCTTCCACACCATGTGAACACAACCGCCTTCGACCTCTCTGACGGAGCAAACATAAACTAATCAAGAAGGTGATGAGTTTCTACGACCTTGTTCCAATTATAGCGTCCTGTCTCTTTATTTAGCTTTAACTTCTGCCATGCTCACATTTCACATTGTTGCTATTCCCGACGTGCTTTATTTACTGCTGTATAATCCTGAAGGCCCAGTTATGGAAAATATCTTTTTTTGGTCCTCTGTACACAGAGAAACATAATGAAAGTAACAGATACTGCTTTATTTTCCCAAACTTCTTCTGGTCACTGTCCTTGGAACTGATGTGAGGAGGAGAGAGAGCGATAGTCCTTTAGCTATTTCTATTGGAAGTCAGTCAAGTATTTCAGAGTGATTACTACCAAGCGGGAACATAGTCGGAAGCTTGAGGCTCAGAGCCAAAGGCAATACATCTGTCAGCAGCGCACGCTCGTTCTGCCACTTGTTCCCCGTGTGCAGCAGTACATGCGGAGAAACTCTCTTTTGGGTCATGCTGCAATTTCCCTTGAACTTGAGTTTTATCATTACCAAGACTGTTGTTGATTTGGGGCGGGAGAATGTGGGATATTACAGGAAATGTCATTGTCATTGTCTTTATGATCCTAAGAAATGCTTCACAATCAAAATCTAATTTCAAATTTGGGGTGGAAAGGCACAGAAAGAACCAACGTAAGATTCAACTATGGCTCCAAATAGGCTATCAAGACAGATACATGTACAAGCTCAATAATCAAGCATATTTACCGTCATGCATCCTCGCACTGTGTCCTCATCCACAGTAACAGAATGATCTGCGACTCTAATCAAATAACTCCAGTCAGTCTGGAGGCAACTAATGAAGACACGCAAGAGAGGAAGAGGGAGAGGCCAGACAACAAAACAGCACAACTGACCCACGGTTTAACCTAATTGCTGACCACTAATTTAGGTCATAGATGGTTAAAGTTAGGGATTATGATTAGGGTATTTTCTATATCTCTCCACTCAAGATGTATATGGGCAAACAACGTAGCAGAAACAGTTTGACATGGTGGGAGATACACTCATTTGCTTTCTTGCCGAGAGTCAAACATGAAGGTTGATACCACCTCACCTACATATCCGTGTAATATGAAGCTCCAGCCGGTTAGCTTAGCGTTATGTGTGGGACTATTTCTTGGCCGGGTGCAGTGACTTCCTGGAAGGTGAGTCTTGTAAAAACACGGCATTTATGTACCACCGGCAGTGTATATATCCTTAAAACATCTGTGTGTGGGACTGAAGAGGCCCCTCGTTTCCCAGCAGCACATGTCCATTTAAAACATTGACTTTAGCTGTGTGATTCTGGGGAACCATCACAGTTTTACAGTGAGCAGTGGTCCGAGACAGGCTACACAATATCCCAGGGTCACATCAATAAGTATGATGCTCAGTATAGAAGAGGACTTTACAGTGAGCAGTGACACGTTTATAATCAGCTGTAAAGTTCAGATAAAATCCAACCTGGATCCTGATGTGAGTCCATCATAACAGTAGCCTGATAAAAGGTCAGATCCACAGCACCCTGCCGACTCTTATGTGTGGATCAATAGTCAGGAAGTAAAAGTTAAGAGATTTATGTATCATATTTCAGGCTTTGTGAATGTTACAGATACTACAGGGGGAGATTTGACTCAAAAACACACACATGATTCTCAAATGTTTATTTTAAGTAGAATAAAGTGTTTGGTGTTTCTGGGCATGGATTGACATATAGCCGTTTCTACGTCTTTGTGTATGACTATAGTTCATTTGCCAGGGGGAGGAGACACGCCCCGCTACAAGGTGTTAACGTGATGTTTGGAGCATAGCATATGCGTATTATGCAACAGCATTTGCATTCATCATAATCTAGCGAGAAAGCTTTTGACAGAAAGCAGCATGCACAAGCACAAACCACATGACGTAAGGGTACAGGGGAATTTCAAATTAAAGTGTCATGTGACTCAGAAGCAGCTTGTTCATTCGACTTACAGTAGGTTCCAGATCAATATCTTGATCTCTTTTTCACACTTTGATTGACATCTAATGATATAATTTCCTGTCAGTATAAAGCGGTAGATTATGTTGATTTTTTTTTTTTTTTATAAATAGTATACTATGATGATGAGTATGTAGAAATACTGTATGCAGCATGGGACAGGCCATGATAACTTCATCCTGCTGGTTGCCCTCTCCAATCAACAGGAAGTAGCAGCTGACTATGAGCATCAGTCCAAACACCATTTTATTGTGTTCACCTTTTGATCCATAACAACCTGCATCCATGTTCTGTTTTATATGTTATAATTATCCACTGATTAGCACTGTTTGTCATGGCGCTACAGGCCAGCATTTATTCAACATCAAAACAACATCAAAATATTTGCTGGAATATGAATATTATATCATATATCATATATAATTTACAGCCGCCAGAGTGCATGCATGTGTGTAAACGCTGCTTACATTGACTCCCATGTCCTCATGTAACTCTATGAATAAATATACTGGCCGGCTTCCAACCACTTTTTTACACTTGAGTTTAACACTGACCACACCTGCCCTACAACATCAAAACACCACTTTAAAACATAATAAATATCACTCTGCAAGACATTGTTCTCACAACCTAGACCTCATGTCCTCTCGTCACAGCAAAAATAGAATGCACACATTCATTCTCCTGACAGGCAGAACAATGTTTTTGACCCTCTCCCCTACAGCCTGTAATGTTCCCTGTAATTGTCCTTCTGGAAATGAACCTCTTGATCATGCCACATTGATTTAAAGTTTGATTACAGGGAATTAAGTGGCTCTGATTTATTTATTTATTTTTGGCGGCAGGGTTTTCTTGATACCATCATGAAGTTGACAGTAGAACTCCAGACTTCAGCCCGAGTGTCGTCAGTAATTAGATAAACGGTAAATGGTCTTTTACTTACATTATTTTACTTACAAGCTAAATATCTGAGTTGTCAAATCTTTTGATGTTATTTAGTATTACTTAACATTAGTATTTAGCATCTCCAAGTTGCATAAGTAAATAATAAGAACGGTAGTTCTGATAATAATTGATGGCTTGTCACCCCTGTTCTGTCCCTTTGATTGATGAAACACAGGATTACTTCATTTATGAGTGGCAGATTGTCTCTGCATGTAATCTGTAATGTCTGTAATTGACATTAATGTGTAATATCTATATAATATTGAATGTAAACCTGGTTCCTGCTCAAATCTTAAAACACTATAGCACCACCTAGTGTATACTGGTAGTAGTGGCTCAATTTTGTCACATTTCTGCGCCTAGAAAACTTTTGTACTAATTTTTTTCTATATTGTCAGTATCTCGGATAGATACATTGTTGTTGTCAAACAGAAATTGAGTGATTACAATTAGTTTCGTTTTGGCAGAGAGAAGAAATTAATATTGTGCCACACAGCATGATGATATAGGCTTCCCCTTAAATATCCACAATGCCCCAGAATTGACTGCAATATGTTAGATGCACATATACTCTTTTATTAGCCAAAACTCAACTCAATAGGCCTTTTTTCACTAATGACATTTTGACATTCAGTAAAGAAAGCTACAGTAAACCACATAACTTATTATATTAACGATATTTCAGTAACTTTATACATAATTACTTATACTTAATACTTAAATACGTATAATATAGTATAATATATGACATGATTATCTTTTGCATATAATCCAGCTGATTAAGTCATAGTGGTTAGTTGGTTAGTTGGTAATTGGTCTCTGCACCTGTTGCCTATCAGCCATTTATTAGTTTCTGAGAAACAGCTTTTTTCAATAGATGTCTTATTTTAAACCCTGCGCTTTCTCTTTTGTGTCCCATGCAGGGGGGACGGACGGTTGCCATAGGGACTGGGCAATGTGAAGTTCTTGTTATGCTGAATGACTGAAATGAATCAAGCGTCACGTGGAAACATATTTCGTTTTTTTTGGCAATGTCGCATCAATTTACTCCAATTACACATTGCACCTGTTGCCTGTCAGACAATCACCTAAGCTTTGGGTAATACTTGTTTTTTACGATTTAATCTTACTTTCCAATTATATATCTACCCACATTATATACACTTCACATAAACAGAAGCAAAGCAAAAGATGTAGATTAAGAATATTTTTGGCATATAATGCTATTATTTACACCTGTGACACGTCAACATGTTCATTGCAGTTAACTTCAGTTTGATTGTCAGGTGTAATAGTATTACTTTCTATGTCCAGCAGGGGGCGTGATTGCTGCAAAGTTGGACTCATTCACACAGCAGGGAAGGTTAACTGAGTTCATATACAGTATGCTCTTCTAGAGCAATATTAAGCAGCTCCAGTGAAATCCAGGCAACGTGCCTCAGCAGATGGAAGCAAATGATCCTGTTTAACTTCATCATTCTCTTCTTATATTTGTGAAGCAGCTTTTTTATCCAGCGGCAGAAATGCACATAAAAAGAATGAACACAATGGAGAGTTCAACAAATACATTTAATTTGATACAAAACTCAGGCTGTTGCAAGTGCCCAAATGAATAAAACTGATGAAAAACACTGGCCGCCTGGGAGGTAGAAGAAACACATTCATAACTGTAAAACATTGTTTTACTCTTGCAAGTTGTTTTTCATTTAGCTGAAACCTCAATCCTAAATTCCCCTGAAGAAGAAGCCATAAACCAAAATATCCTCATACCCAGAGTGAAAAGCCCAAAGTCATTCTCATACACTGTGCTGCTCACTGCGCTTTCCCCATGCAGCTGACGCATAATCTTATTAGCACATTTCCTGTTTATAGTCCTGTCTGCAGCCAAGGTACAGTGCTGTACTGTTTTGCTGTTCCCCTTCACATGCTGCCACAGCGACGAGATGCTGCCCGATTTCCATATGTTTCAGTTTTCATTGAAATGAACACATTCGAGTATTTATTTCATAAATGTGACGTTCAACTATTAAAGGTGACATTAACTAATAATAATACTGGGTCCTCATTGGCTGTCAGCAGCAGCTTCTCTGGCTCCTATACAAGTATTGTAAGCGCAGTTCTAAACGCCACCTGGCCTTTTCATTGAGCTTTGTTGTTAACAGACATCAGAGAGAGAGAGAGCCCTGGCCAGGCAGGTAAAAGAACAGAGGAGTGGACAGGTAACACTCATTTTTACTATGCCTGAACAGAGTGGCCTCTCTTCTTTTTAAGTTAAGGTGGATCACTTGGTGGTCGTCAGTACAGGTGTCAGAGAGAGGGACGGACCTGTATGTTATCTCACTGAGCTCATCACTCTGGTGTAATTGGTAAAAAAAAACAATGTATCCCACGTGAAAGACCAAAGCTACACAAACACAGTCATAATATATTGTTTAGAATTCCAGGAAGTGCAACGAAAAATCCCAATATTTCTTTTGCCAAATTGATGTCCTCACCTCTTACCTACACCCTTGCTCCTAGCGCACCGACTGGAGCCTTTTTTTCCAGTTTAGGTTCTGCTAAACTGACCTAATTGGATACATTTCAGTGATGCTTTAGTCCAGCTGCTTTGTGCTTAGTAGTTACACTGTCTTCACTTGGTAACAGCAGTGGAAAACGAACAGTATGACATCGTGTTGCAACCTGAAAACCAATTTGTTAATCTCATCAGATCACTCACATCTCGGTAATCAGAACAGGCTGCGGTACATTTTGATGTCAGCTTGCAGCACAATTTGGCAGCTTCTGCTGCCAAGTCATTCGTTGGGTCTATTTATCTTTTTCAATCTGTTATGTACACTTTCTTTCCTGAAGAGGGCGCACATTCCCTTCTTATCAATTCAGCTTTCCTTCCCGTCACATGAGCGTCTGACTCACTCATCTGAGTGGTCAGTGAAAGTGAGTCATGCTGGGAATCTTTCCAAAATGGTTTGTGTGGGTGTGTGTGTGTGTGTGTGTGTGTGTGTGTGTGTGTGTAGTGCTTTTTCATGTAATTTCCTTTGAATCCTCGGCCTGTATGAGCTCAGAGCTCGGCGAATGTGAGGAAAGGCTTTCAGTTCAGATTAGACGGCATTATGAATTTAACAGGACGCACTGATCCCAACGCAGACGGTCAGACAGACAGATTAACCATAACACACACACACACACACACACACACACACAAACGACTGGGGTCACAGATAACGTGTGCACCTTGAGCTACAGTGTAGTTGAATTATCTGATTCAACAGAGCAGCAGGTTGAATGTAGCTCTGTCTGTCCAGCTGCTGCGTGCTGTGTCATAGAAGATCCAGCTGTGAAGTCACTGTGCTACAACACAAACATCATATTGAACTTCACTGGAATCAATACTTTAATACTAATACAGACTCAATTATATATACTAAGTATATACAGTAAGATATGAGGTGTCCTGGAATGAACTACGTGATCAGGTACTAATTGATTTTATAAGCAGCTGTGGAGACATTTAAGAATAAGCATTCATTCATTATTCACATATTATTGGATATTTTATTCTTCTGTGGAATCGTGTGCACGTTCAGCACACCTGACACTAACAATTAAACTGGAAGTGTGCCAACGCTGTCTCCATTTTCCCTATCATTTGTACCAAATTACATAGCTCTTTCCAAAAAAAACCTTCCTGTGAATTTACACTGAAATGTTACTTTTAGAAGGTGGAAAGTAATTCTAGTAAACTATGGGACCTGTGAAATAGAGTGCCGGACATTGGACTCACACACACACACACACACACACACACACACACACATACCAACCCGCAGTTATCCCACACTACCACGCACCGCATGACAAAGAGGACTATCACTGCTTGAAAGTAAATGACAGCTTCCAAGAACTGGTTTGTCTTCATCACCACCACCCACAGACAAACAGTTATATAATGTTAAAAACACACAAAACAATGCAATGCAAAAGAGACGAGAAGACGGAGGCCATGTTGATCATTACGTTACACACATAACCATTTACGTAGTCATTGTTTTTTTAGTCTAATGTCAGTTAAGCCCCTTTCGTGACGAGATACTCGACACTTTCATTAATGTTGTTTTTCTGACCACACACTAATCCATAGTGACAGCAGGCTCTGCCTCTGACGGGTGATGTTAGAGCACCTGCACACACACACACACACACTCTTTCTGGAGGTACGTAGCTGTGGAAAGGACGGAAATGTAGTCATATCAGAATGCAATGTCAATAAGGTACCTGTCTAATAACTGGATATGATATTGTAAATGGCTTGAAGACCACAAGCGAATTCTATTCTTATATTTGCAAGTCATACAAAAAAAGACAGACAGAGTTTGAGAAAAGTCCTGCTTTGTATTGTATGTTTACGAAGACAATGCCTCACTGCAATTCAAGCTTGACGTCACGTTTATACGATGGCCTGCGTTGCATATTGTACTGAAAGCCTCGTACAGAGATCGGGGTTATGTTAGCGGGCCGCGCATCCTGAGAGTTAAGAGGATGTGCAGCAGCTGAGAGCAGATGCTGTCATGATATGTTCAGCATTAGACGGTGCTTTGATGGATTAAGGGGCGGTTAACTGCATGAACCTGATGATCCCTACAGGTTGAGCTGTCTTTTTTTTTTTCTTTTTTTTTTTCCTTTGGTTTGAAAAGCTGCCATTGGTTCGGTATTTTGTTCACCAAATGTAATTTAATTAACTAGTTAATTAGCTGATACAGGATAAATATCGGTCGTCGACCAACAGCTTAACTAATTCATACGCTACGGTTAGCTTTAGCTTTGGTTCGTTTGTAAACACATGACAGAAAGACATTTTTGAAAAAAGAAAAAAACACATCAAGGTGACAAACGTGTGAGTCTAGTTACGTATGTTGAGCTATGTGGGGGATTACACTAATACACTGTTATTTTCAATGTTTTCTTTATTACAAATGTCATTGGCCAAATTGAATCTTCCGTCACAAATGAAAGCATTGAAAATAGTTTTGAGCGGTTTGATGAGCCCGTAACTGGAGAAACACAAGCCGACCAAATTCTTCAACTGTGGTAAACATGGAGGACTGGACTCCTGGTATTTTCTCAGGAAAACAAGGGTGACAAGCGGCTGTGAACTGAACACAGGTCACCCTGAGTGCAAGCTGAGATTTCTAAAGAATTTACGTTTTGCAGAAATGACTTGTTGCAACACTTGGTACTCGGATACGCAACTGGAGACATTCAGGTTTGCCACTCTGTTGCATAAGCAACTGTACAATCAGAATCATTACTTTTTTTCAGCATCGGGGGAATCGTAGAGCAGATTTAGTGTAGAGCATGACTTTTGTGTTTCACACAGTTTCAGATGAAGCACTTCCTCAAAAAGGATGATGCATTGTTGTTCACCACAAAACAATACTGATTCGAGGATTTGTTCCCTCTGACGCAGGCAGCTGGAGGTCAAGTTTGGTATGAGGTATTGTGGGGTCAGACATGAGAAACTCCAATTAAGATTTAAATCACAGAGTGTTTGGGACAAGCAGTTCTGGCAGTAAAGCATTTCTGACCCTGATCCGGACTCCTCGGCGATCCTTCAGGGAAAAGTTCAAATTTGAAATCATTTTTGACCTCTGAGTTCAAACAAGTACAAAATCGCAGCTTAATCTCACTGTGGAGAAGTGTTTTCACACAGTGGCGTCATATCTCGTCTTTGCCGTTCACTCTGTCACACTCTGCAGTCTTAGAGTGCTGGTGACTCATATTCAGGCTGTGTGCATAATGCAAGAAGCACATAGCTTACATACACATACATAGCTTAAAGGATTTAGGCTATAAACAGTAATTAGCTAAAAGTAATGCACGAATGGTTGAAACGTCCAGCTCTGCCACTCCAAGTGGTACCAGACAATTCATGTGTATTAATACATTATCATAGCGAGTGTTTGATAACATCCAGTCTTAAATCAATCAAAATGAGCACATCAACATGAGCGGGTGTCGATGGAGGGGTATTTGAGTTCGTCGCACAGGGCCGTGGGGGTACGTATGCATTGTAGATGGGGTGGATATTTGTTATCCCCGTAACAAGCACAGTTTGAACTGGAGTTTAGCAATTGGGCTGGGTGGTATTTCAAAATCCAATTACAGCAATCTTAGAATAAAGAAGTGGATTACTGTCACTCAACACCTCCCATGTGTCTCAAGACAACAAGCGTTCAAGTCTCAGAAGGGAAGTTTTGACGGACAGATGAGGTCAAAGGCCAATCTTCTAAAGTCATGTTACTGAGGCTTACTGACATTTGAGTGTAATGAAATGTATTTAAGTTAAATTTAAACTTAAATTGTTAAACTCTTTAATTGATTTGCCTGTCCAACTCTTAGCCGTAGCACTACACTGTACGTGTCCTTACCAGTCATGTCAGAATGGAGTGACTCCTCGACTAAGACACTCACAGTTTTAACCTCCAGCCGCTCTACAGTTACATAAGATCTTTAACTGAAAGCCTGAAGTGTAAACAGCAGGCCGTTGTTGGTACACAGAACAACCGGGTGACACAATTGGCTCCATGGGTGCTTTGGATCTGTGACGTAAGGCAGCTCACCGCCAATCTGCCTCACCCCAGGGTGCTCCTCTCCCTCCTCTGTGTTTATAGGTTGGGTTAGAGGAGAGGTTTTGGCTGCTCCGGCGACAGGAAATGTTAAATTCCTCTCTAACATCGCTGTGCAGATTCGGATGACTGTGATTTTTCTGTCGTTTCAATAAAACCCGAATTAAACTCGTGTGAAAATTTGAGGAAAAAGCGGTGAACCTTTTTGCACGTTTTTGTGTGTGTGTTTGTGTGTGTGTGTGTGTTTGTTTCCAGCTGTTATTGAGCCATGTGGGGGAAGTTGACTAATGTCGCCAACACAAAGCAATAAAGTAGAAAATGTGGGAGTTGTAGATTGCATGAAAGGAAAAGTGAAAAAGGGTGCAAGTTGTGAGATAACAGAGGTTTCTACGGCAAGTTGATTTAATTATGTACAGAATTACAATACAGCAAAAAATGTTAATATGTATACGTTACATAAATACAGTACATATTACCTTCTGTTACTCTCCTCCTCATGTAATCTATGGACTTGGCCTCCCCCTGCACTTTGCTACTGGAATGCAACACACACACACACACACACACACACACACACACACACACACACACACACACACACACACAGATATGAACACAATAGCTGGAGGCCACAATCAATGAACTCTTGGTGCCCTGAGGAAACGTCACCTCATCCGTCTGGGTCACCAACGGAGGCAAATTCATTTCATTCCAGTGTTTTTCCTCTCGGCAGCACACAGCGAGTCCTGTCCAGACCCAAATTAGCGCCCGCATTTAGTCTGCACCCACTTTGACTCACAGTCTAGACGATCCCATGATCCTTTTTGGGGAGGTGGTACTTTTCCAGTATCTCTCTTTATATCATTTCATGAAAAGCACTACTCACAAATATGCTATAGCCTTGATTTGCCCCAGGGGTGGCATCACTACACACAGATGCATGCACACTTGAATTCGTACTGGGGATCAAGAGAAACCTTGTGTGGCTTGGAGGAAGTTTTGGCTGGGCGGTAAGGTCAAAGGGCATCAATTTTCATATCAAAACCGCAGTCAAATATTCAGTGATAGTGGATTGTTTGCCATTTGGTCACCAATTGTACTTTTACGCAAACATTCCCTGAGGCAGAAATAATCTCATTGCTTGCTTA